>NC_136491.1:109209454-109229454 GCF_053919585.1 Euprymna scolopes
ATACAGAGAGAGAGATAGAGGGGGAGAGGGAGAGCGATTGTATGACTGTATGGTTGTAATATCGTTTAGTGTTAAGTTTAATAGTCCTTAAGTCGACGGTGACTTGCATATGGAGATCGGCTGACATCTTGCTATCATTTCTGTAGAAGTTTCGATTACCTATTTTTATATCATTTCCAGCAATAAAAATATCCACAAATGATTATAAAAGGGAATGCGTCGCAGTTTACATCATTAATCCTCTTAATTTTCATAACGCTTTATTTTATGCTTCTTTTTTTATGGCAATTTTTTCTGTTTTTCTTTTTGTGTTTAAATGGGTAATTTTCTAATCATCCGCCGGGATCCATAATTTCCGCCTCACAGGGCGGCCATCTTTGAAATGCCTTAAAAATGTCCATTCAATTATTTATATTGCGTGTTTGCCTTGCCGTTTCAGCGCAAAAATAACGAGATAACGCATCCAAGATCCACTGCGTTCCGGCTTCATTGTTCACTGATATTACTTTCTTCATTTTCCGTACGTTTTTTATATTAGCTTTTTAAACAAGGCCGCTTATAACACAAAGAAATAACAATAGTCTATTTGCCATATTCATTTTTGGTTACCTGAAATAGCCAACGTTGCCTGCGTATGAAAAGCATAAAATTATTTATTTTATATGAAATACTAGCGGAGATGCCCGGCGTTGCCCATGTGTGTGAAGGTGGTGTAATAAGGAACCCCAGGGGTAAATCAAAACAACAGCAGCGGAGGTGCCCTGCGTTGGCCGTGTGTGTAGGTTGTTTAGTAATGCACCCAGGAGGTGTAGAAAAAGTGGTAGTAGCCGGGGAATCAAAACAGCAGTAGGCAGTTTGGGTGCAGTGAGGTTTTTAAAAAAGTGGTAGTAGACAGGCCCGTAAAGCGAAGGAGAAACAGACGGAAAAAAAACGTGACGTCTTAGCCGATGTCTCCATCGCGCGACCGGAAGTCCTGAGCGTTGAAATAAAGCGTAGTCAATCCAACCGAGACGATGACTTTGCGAAACTGTTGACGTAAAAACTGACCTCTCCTTGTAGCCAACTGCTCAGTTGGGGGGGGGGAATGTTTTTGGCAAATTTTGCGATATTTGTTGTCTGAGACGTCGAGCTTCAAACGATACCAACCTCACCAGGATCCGTCGCGTCTATCGAAAGTTTTTGGCTGGCATACAAACATACATACATACATACGTTCACACAAACTGACGATTAAGATTTATATTATAAACTAGCTTGGTTGCCCGGCAGTGTTTGGAGGTGTGTTTTCAGCGAACAAAAAGTGGTATTAGGAAGGCAGGCTCGAACCCGTACCGCGAAGGAAGAAAAGAACGTGAAACAAACGTGAAGTTTTTGCTGTTGCGCTCATCGCCAAAGCAGACGTGACGTAGGTTTAAATTAAGGCTAGACAATTGAAAAGAGAGGACAATTTTCGAATATGTTGGCGAAAAAGCGGCGCCTCCCTGTTGAAAAGTGTCTACTTGAGGTTGACGGAAGTAATATTTTTAGCCAAGTTTTCGATATTTGTCGTCCGAAGGGTTAGCTTCAAACCAGTACCGATCTTGTGAAAATCCGTCGCTTTTGTCGAAAGTTCTAGGCATACGTACATACAAACATACATATACATACATTCATTTACACAGACAGTTGAGATTTATGTTATAGATTTCCTAATTTTATATATAAAATATAGGTAATCATCACCGTATTGTGATTGTCAACAGGTTTCTTAACAAGAGTTTCATGACAGAAATCTGCTTTGGTATTCGGATAGAGCGCATCTTGGTGGATGTTTTTAAAAAAATATTAAATTTCAATTTCTCGATTTTTCAGGATTTATTATTCGTATTATTTCCATTATTCAGACTACTGGTCTTCTCTTAGTGTTATTCACGCAATGTTGCTGCCAATGTAACCGACCTTCTTCGGGTGCATCTTGTCGAATTATAACAGAATTGCACGCAAAGATAAAGCACTAGGTAAATCCAATCGTAAGTAACACTCTTCTGCTAGTTGAAAGTTCAAGGTTCAGTGGGTGAGTGTTCTATAATATAAATCTCACCTGCCTGTTTAAATGTATGTATGTATGTCTACCTGAAACTTTTGACTGAGGGAACCAATTTTCAGAAGATAGGTATCGTTTTGAAACTCGACCCTTCGGAGGACAAATATCGAAAACTTGGCTAAAAACATTAATTACTTCATCCTCAACTGGACACTTTTTTACAAGGAGGGGTAGCTTTATTCGCCGATATTTTCCAAAATCATCCCCTCTTTTCGATTGACTTGCCTTAATTTAAACTAATCCCGGTTTGGCGATGGGCGCAACGGCAAAGACATCAGCTGTTTTTTACGCTCTTTTTTCCTTTCGCGGTACGGGTTCGATCTCGGCTGCCTACTTACACCTCTTTTCTTTTTTCTTTTTTTTTTTTTTTTTTTTTTTTTGCTTAACACACACCTCCAAACACCAGGGCAACGCCGGGAACCCAGGCCAGTGAGGAATAAACTTTGAAAATTACTTAAGACATTTACTACTTCATGGCTAACGTAACGATAGCATGCTAGCTTCTTTAAACTAATAGTTCCGTTCGAAACCCCTTGTTTATTGCTTAGTTCACATGAAAGATTTCAGAGTTCGACAAGATACACGCTAGGAAAGTTAACGCTATGCAAATAATACTCAAGATAAGAACATCAGTTCGAATAATACAAATAATAGGTTTTACTGTCAGTCGAGTTATTCGATATTAATAATCAGTAAATATCAACAGCGTGTGATCCAATTAGTGATGTCTGAGAGGGAATCAAAGGAAGATTGCTTTCGCTCTGTTCAAAACCAACATCTTTACAACACGGATCGCAAGGTACTTATATTTCATAACAGATTTTTTAAAGTTTAACGGTGACAATAACTTATCTAATACTTTCATCAGCTTGAATGGTTGATGAAGTACTCGCTAGCAAGAACGTGTACATAGGAACAAACATGGTGTCAGTACACATCCTTTCATGTTTCTTTTTCCTATTATGCCAGCAAAATAATCTGAAAGAAAAAAAAAATGGACTAAGCATTCTATTCTCTGTATTTTCGCGACACAAAATGCAACACAAAAAAAAACATTTTTTGGAAATAAGTGAAATATTTTACCGCGCACTTCTTTCGAGAATAACAATTCGCTATTCGTTTCGATGGGAACTTTTTAACAAGTGTATTTACAAGTCTGAAAGCGTACGCCAGTGATTAGTATACTTGATTTTCCTTGCGTTTAAAAAATACTCATAGATAAGAGAGCGAAAGAAAAAGTAAATTGTAAGTGAAACGTTTTGGTTTCGATTCTCTGTGGGGGTCACATGAGTCATTTTTATAAAAACTTTTTAAAATCATTTCTATATATTTAGTCCAATATGAAAATACATACTACAGCTGCATGAATCAAAATATCATATTTCAGATTTTACGACCGGGAAATGCCGGGCAGCCTGCTAGTATATATATATACATATATATATATATATATATATATATATATATATATATATATATATATATATATAAAATAATCTATAAATAGATAATAAACTATAAATGTGCGGACACACACATTTATAATTTTCGGCTCAGATTGGGAAAGACTTTAGGATTTTTTCTTTTTCACTCGATTGTGGTCTGTAATCGTTTTCTTCCACATTTTTCCTACGAAATCCTGATGAGGTCCCCTGAAATAGAGACGAAACGTTGATTACTATTTTATTAATTCTCGGTTTTCCTTCTCAAATAACATAACGTCAACCATTGCTTGCAATTTTTTTAATTTTTACTCATACTCATACTCATATATATATATATATATATATATATATATATATATATACTAGCATTTCAGCCCGGCGTTGCCCGGATTTTTGGAGGTGTGTGCTGAGCAATAAAAAAAGGTCAATTTCTTATACTTTAGCCCCTATTATGACCTCTTAACATTTATTGTTTTGGGCTCAAATCCAGTTATTAAGTTAGAACCATGTCCAAAGAACCAATATCTAAAATTTTAAGTGTTTAGACCCAAAATTGTCGGAGGAGTTTGGTAAAGGTCAAATTGTTGAAATTTGACCCCTTAATAGCCAAATTTCTGGCCAAAAACCGATCACATAGATTTTCCCAAACCTCAGTACCCTGTATATCAACTTTCGAGTCTGTAGACTTAAAATTAACAGAGTTATTGCGTAGGGAAATGTACACAGACACACAGACACACAGACACGTTCACTTTTATAGATATATGTATATATATAAAGTAGTAGTGTAGGTGGTGTCTCTGTGTATACAATTCCCCTACAGCCAACGCCACTGAACCTATCATGACCAAATCTGGCATGATGATGGTCCCCCACCTAAGGATGGTGCACACAATTTTCTAAGGTCAAGATCAAAGAAAAGCATATTTGGTGCGGCATTTGATAAACTCTTTCATGTAGAGATGGTGCACACCCAGTTGGGCCACAACAGTGCCAGACAACTTTTTGGCGAATTTAAATCAGATCATCCTTCTCCGTCCTCATTCCTCCAACTAATCTTGCTGAATTTTGGCATGATAGTGATTTCTAATATTGACCAAAATTTAAATCTCAAAATCGGATCGCCAATCATGATTCTTAGGTAGTTAAACATTTTAAACACCATAAGAAATAGTTGCGCTTACAACATCCATTTACTGCAAGGGTGGACGCGAAGCGGGTACCCGAGTGTACAGTATGTATATATATATATATATATATATATATATATATATATATATATATATATATATATTCTAGAAGTGTAAATCATGTTTAGTTTCAGAACAGTTTCCGATTGTTAGTTGTTCCACACGTCCTGGAGGTGACTGGTTCTCAGTAGACAGTTCTCGAGTTGGAATCCGCAGAGCAAAAGATTATTCCCGTGTTGACACGAAGAAAACATATGAGAAGTTGCTACAGAAACGTTTCATATTTATGGGGCAATTTTGCTTCCTGATTGATTAATAGCAGAACGTGAATTAATTCGGACTAAGGTACACCGCCTGGGTAATACCTAAAAGGTCAACACTCCCAGGCCTTGCCACCGGCCTTTCCGGTGGAGTAAGTTCATTGCTTACTGCCTGAGGTTCCCTGACCGCGGAATGCCGACGGGGTTTACTAATGCAATTTTTACAATTGCAGGAGTGCCTCTCCTGTAGAGGAGCCTGCTGGATCCCGACTTTCCTGAGGTGGGCAGCAAATAAATCTCTACCCCATTATTCATCTTGGATGATGGGATGTGTCTTCTAGCGGCTTCGGCTGCAGGGAGACAGGGTAGTCGTACTCGTCAAGGATCCGATCTTGACACTCACCCGACAGGTGAGGGGCCTGGAACCGGTCCAGCACCTGTCGGTCTGAGGTACACCGCTTATTGCTTAGTTCACATGATTTCAGAGTTCGACAAGATACACGCTACGAAAGTTAACGCTATACAAATAATACTCAAGATAAGAACATCAGTTCGAATAATACAAATAATAGGTTTTACTGTCAGTCGAGTTATTCGATATTAATAATCAGTAAATATCAACAGCGTGTGATTCAATTAGTGATGTCTGAGAGGGAATCAAAGGAAGATTGCTTTCGCTCTGTTCAACACCAACATCTTTAAAACACGGATCGCAAGGTACTTATATTTCATAACAGATTTTTTAAAGTTTAACGGTGACAATAACTTATCTAATACTTTCATCAGCTTGAATAGTTGATGAAGTACTCGCTAGCAAGAACGTGTACATAGGAACAAACATGGTGTCAGTACACATCCTTTCATGTTTCTTTTTCCTATTATGTCAGCAAAATAATCTGAAAGAAAAAAAAAATGGACTAAACATTCTATTCTCTGTATTTTCGCGACACAAAATGCAACACAAAAAAACATTTTTTGGAAATAAGTGAAATATTTTACCGCGCACTTCTTTCGAGAATAACAATTCGCTATTCGTTTCGATGGGAACTTTTTAACAAGTGTATTTACAAGTCTGAAAGCGTACGCCAGTGATTAGTATACTTGATTTTCCTTGCGTTTAAAAAATACTCATAGATAAGAGAGCGAAAGAAAAAGTAAATTGTAAGCGAAACGTTTTGGTTTCGATTCTCTGTGGGGGTCACATGAGTCATTTTTATAAAAACTTTTTAAAATCATTTCTATATATTTAGTCCAATATGAAAATACATACTACAGCTGCATGAATCAAAATATCATATTTCAGATTTTACGACCGGGAAATGCCGGGCAGCCTGCTAGTATATATATATATATATATATATATATATAAAATAATCTATAAATAGATAATAAACTATAAATGTGCGGACACACACATTTATAATTTTCGGCTCAGATTGGGAAAGACTTTAGGATTTTTTCTTTTTCACTCGATTGTGGTCTGTAATCGTTTTCTTCCACATTTTTCCTACGAAATCCTGATGAGGTCCCCTGAAATAGAGACGAAACGTTGATTACTATTTTATTAATTCTCGGTTTTCCTTCTCAAATAACATAACGTCAACCATTGCTTGCAATTTTTTTATTTTTACTCATACTCATACTCATATATATATATATATATATATATATATATATATATATATATATATATATATATATATATATATATACTAGCATTTCAGCCCGGCGTTGCCCGGATGTTTGGAGGTGTGTGCTGAGCAATAAAAAGAGGTCAATTTCTTATACTTTAGCCCCTATTATGACCTCTTAACATTTATTGTTTTGGGCTCAAATCCAGTTATTAAGTTAGAACCATGTCCAAAGAACCAATATCTAAAATTTTAAGTGTTTAGACCCAAAATTGTCGGAGGAGTTTGGTAATGGTCAAATTGTTGAAATTTGACCCCTTAATAGCCAAATTTCTGGCCAAAAACCGATCACATAGATTTTCCCAAACCTCAGTACCCTGTATATCAACTTTCGAGTCTGTAGACTTAAAATTAACAGAGTTATTGCGTAGGGAAATGTACACAGACACACAGACACACAGACACGTTCACTTTTATAGATATATGTATATATATAAAGTAGTAGTGTAGGTGGTGTCTCTGTGTATACAATTCCCCTACAGCCAACGCCACTGAACCTATCATGACCAAATCTGGCATGATGATGGTCCCCCACCTAAGGATGGTGCACACAATTTTCTAAGGTCAAGGTCAAAGAAAAGCATATTTGGTGCGGCATTTGATAAACTCTTTCATGTAGAGATGGTGCACACCCAGTTGGGCCACAACAGTGCCAGACAACTTTTTGGCGAATTTAAATCAGATCATCCTTCTCCGTCCTCATTCCTCCAACTAATCTTGCTGAATTTTGGCATGATAGTGATTTCTAATATTGACCAAAATTTAAATCTCAAAATCGGATCGCCAATCATGATTCTTAGGTAGTTAAACATTTTAAACACCATAAGAAATAGTCGCTCTTACAACATCCATTTACTGCAAGGGTGGACGCGAAGCGGGTACCCGAGTGTACAGTATGTATATATATATATATATATATATATATATATATATATATATATTCTAGAAGTGTAAATCATATTTAGTTTCAGAACAGTTTCCGATTGTTAGTTGTTCCACACGTCCTGGAGGTGACTGGTTCTCAGTAGACAGTTCTCGAGTTGGAATCCGCAGAGCAAAAGATTATTCCCATGTTGACACGAAGAAAACATATGAGAAGTTTCTACAGAAACGTTTCATATTTATGGGGCAATTTTGCTTCCTGATTGATTGATAGCAGAACGTGAATTAATTCGGACTAAGGTACACCGCCTGGGTAATACCTAAGAGGTCAACACTCCCAGGCCTTGCCACCGGCCTTTCCGGTGGAGTAAGTTCATTGCTTACTGCCTGAGGTTCCCTGACCGCGGAATGCCGACGGGGTTTACTAATGCAATTTTTACAATTGCAGGAGTGCCTCTCCTTTAGAGGAGCCTGCTGGATCCCGACTTTCCTGAGGTGGGCAGCAAATAAATCTCTACCCCATTATTCATCTTGGATGATGGGATGTGTCTTCTAGCGGCTTCGGCTGCAGGGAGACAGGGTAGTCGTACTCGTCAAGGATCCGATCTTGACACTCACCCGACAGGTGAGGGGCCTGGAACCGGTCCAGCACCTGTCGGTCTGAGGTACACCGCTTGGGTACTACCTAGGAGGTCAACCCTCCCCAGCCTTGCCCCCGGGCTTTCCGATGGGGCAAGTTAATTGCTTGTCGCCTGAGGCGCCCCTACCGGGAAATGTCGACGGGGGTGCGCAGGCAATTTTTGTTGAGGCGAGAGAGCCCCTTCTTTAGGGGAGCTCGCCTGTTCTCCACCTTCCGGCCTTGTGCCACATTTTGCTGTGGTGGGAAGCAAATAAATAACTACCCCATTATAAGACAAACATATTGCAAAACACACACACACACACACACACACACACACACACATATATATATATATATGTGTGTGTGATTTCCTGCTGATTTTTTAAAGCGATAAATACGGTTAAGTATCGTCTTTGCCTCTTAGAACATCGCCCATATTTTATTTGATCCGCTCGCTTGCTTTTTCCAGAGTACGTGAATATCGATTTACGGTATTTTTCGAACGGTTAAACACTACAGAAGATGTCAGCCAACACAAAAAACAAATTCAGTTATTTCTCTTCTGTCAACATTTTCATCAGCTTCATCTAAGAAGATACACACCCATTTGCACATATGTAAACACACCATTGTTTCATACGCGTTCAGTCTATACTTAGCCTTTGTTTACTCGGGTAAATAGCAAGTAAACACTAACAGTAACAAACCTTTTGTTTCCGCTACTTTTTATTTACGGATTCCCAGACGGACATAAATATACTGCCTTTTTGTTTCGATTCGCTTACGATCGTAAATCCTCACAAAAGTCAATTTGTGGTGATTAATGCCTACCGTACAAACCTGTTCGACGGCTGACCCGGGGCAAGTATTCGCTACGGACACAATGACAACATATAAGAAACTTTTAGGATATTCACTCTTAACTCATCTTTTTACCGGAATCTTTTGCTTACGTGATTTCAAATAACGAATCCTGTTTCTTTTCAACGTACTACGATTCATCATATTAGGAACGGTTATTTATACGATGCCGTTATTGTTTAACAACCGTCCGCACTGTGAAAGAGTATACGATAAGATGCTTACTTTACAATTCTTGATTTCGGGAATTACGATTATGTTGGCAGTATAAAGATTTCATATTCAATTAAAACAAAAGTCATAGAAGTGTTCCAGCGATTTTGGAGCCCTTTATAATTTTATTTTACTTCATTATTTTCTTTTACTTAATAATTGTCCTTACTTTATAATTTTCTTTTATTCATTATTTTCTTTTACTTAATAATTTTCTTTTACTTTATAGTTGTCTTTTACTTCATCATTTTCTTTTTCTTCATAGTTGTCTGTTACTTTATAGTTTTTTTTTTACTTTATAATGTTCTTTTACTTTATAGTTGTCTTTTACTTTATAATTTTCTATTTACAATTTTTTTATAGCTGTCTTTTACTTCATGATTTTCTTTTACTTTATAATTTTCTTTTACTTTATAGTTGTCTTCAACTTTATAATTTTTTTTTTACTTAATATTTTTTCTTTATAGTTGTCTTTTACTTCATAATTTTCTTTTTATGATTTTCTTTTACTTTATAGTTGTCTCTTACTTTATGATTTTCTTTTACTTCATAATAATCTTTTATTTTATAATTTTCTTATACTTTATAGTTATCGTTTACTTCATGATTTACTTTTACTTTATTATTTCAATTACTTTATCGTTGTCTTTTCTTTTATAATACTCTTTACTTTATAGTTGTCTTTGACTGTGTAATTTTCTGATACTATATAATTTTCTTTTGTTTTATAATTTTCTTTTACTTTATAGTTTTCTTTTACATTATCGTTGTTTTTTACTTAATTATGTTCTTTTTCTCGTTTTGTTTTACTTTATAATTGTCTATTACTGTGTAATTCTCTGATACTTTATAATTTTCTTTTACTTTATAATTTTCTTTTACTTTATAGTTGTCTTTTACTTTATAATTTTCTTTTACTTTATAATTTTCTTTTATTTATAGTTGACTATACTTTATAATTTTATTTTGATAATTTTCTTTTAATTAATATTTGTCTTTTACTTTTCAATTTTCGTTTACTTTATAATATTCTTTTACTTCATAATTTTCTTTGTAGTTGTCTTTTATTTAGGGTTGTCTTTTACTTTATAATTTCTTTTACTTTATAATTTTCATTTACATTATGGTTGTCTTTTACTTTATAATTTTCTTATACGTTATAGTGGTTTTTACTTCATGATTTACTTTTACTTTATTATTTTCATTTACATTATGGTTGTCTTTTACTTTATAATGTTCTTTTTATTTTTTTATTTTACTTTATAGTTGTCTTTTACTGTGTAATTTTCTCATACTTTATAATTTTCCTTAATTTTTAAATTTTCTTTTATTTATAATTTTCTTTTACTTTATAATTATTTTTTAATTTATAGTTATGTTTTACTCTACAATTTTCTTTCACTTTATAATTTTCTTTTATATTAGTTTTTTTATTTTGTAATTTTCTTTTACTTCATAATTTTCTTTTACTTTATAGTTGTCTTTTACTTCATGATTTACTCTTACTTTATAATTTTCTTTTACTTTATCGTTGTCTTTTACTTAATAATGTTCTTTTCATCATTTTCTTTTACTTTATAATTGTCTATTACTGTGTCATTTTCTGATACTTTTTTCTGATACTTCTGATATTTTGTTTTACTTTATAATTTACTTTTACTTTATAGTTGTCTTTTACTTTATAATTTTCGTTTACTTTATTGTTGTCTCTTACTTTATAATTTTCTTTTACTTCATAATTTTATTTTGATAATTTTCTTTTACTTTATAATTGTCTTTTACTTTACAATTTTCGTTTTCTTTATAATATCCTTTTACTTAATAATTTTATTTTACTTTATAATTTCTTTTTACTTTATACTTGTCTTTTACTCTATAATTTGACTTTACTTTATAATTTTCTTTTTCGTATTTTCTTTTACTTTATAGTTGTCTTTTACTTTATAATTTACTTTTACTTTATCGTTGTCTTTTACTTCATAATTCTCTTTTACTTTATGGTTGTCTTTTACTTCATAATTTTTTTACTTTATACTTTTTTTTACTTCATAATTTTTTTACTTCATAATTTTTTTTTACTTCATAATTCTTTAACTTTCATTTACTTAAGAGTGGTATTTTACTTCATAATTTTCCGCTTATGATTTTATTTTACTTTATAGCTGTCTTTTGCTTTATAATTTTTTTATTTATACATTTTTTACTGTATAATTTTCTTTTACTTTATAATTTTCTTTTACTTTATAATTTTCTTTTACATTATAGTTGTCTTTTACTCTATAATTTTCTTTTACTTCATAATTTTCTTTTACTTTATAATTGTCTTTCACTTTATAATTTTCTTTTTATAATTTTCTTTTAGTTTATAGTTGTCTTTTACTTTAATTTTCTTTTACGTTATAATTTTCTTTTACTTTATAATTGTCTTTTACTTCATAATTTTCTTTTACATTATAGTTGTCTTTTACTCTGCAATTGTCTTTTACTTCATAATTTTCTTTTACTTTATAATTGTCTTTTACTTTATAATTTTCTTTTTATAATTTTCTTTTAGTTTATAGTTGTCTTTTACTTTAATTTTCTTTTACGTTATAATTTTCTTTTACTTTATAATTTTCTTTTACTTTATAATTTTCTTTTACTTTATAGTTGTCTTGTACTTTTTAATGTTCTTTTTATAATTAACTTTTACCTTATAATTTTCTTTTACTTTATAATGTTCTCTTACTTTATAGTTGTTTTTTACTTTATAATTTTCTTTTACTTTATAATTTTCTTTTACTTTATAATTTGTTTTGCTTTATAATTTTCTTTTTCTTTACAGTTGTCTTTTACTTTATAAAATTTTTTTATAATTTTCTTTTACTTTATATTTTCTTTTACTTTATATTTTCTTTTACTTTATAATTTTCTTTTACATCATAATTTTCTTTTACTTTATAGTTGTCATTTGCTTAATAATTTTCTTTTATTTATATTTTTATTTTACTTGATAATTATCTTTTACTTTATAAATTTACTTTTCCTTTATAATTTTCTTTTACTTTATTGTTGTCTTTTACTTTATAATTTTCTTTTACTTTATAATTTTCTTTTATATTATAATTTTCTTTTATATTACAATTTTCGTTTACTTTATAATTTTCCTTTACTTTATTTTTTTTTTAATAATTTTCTTGTGGTCTTTTATTTTTTAATTTTTTTTACTTTATTATTTTCCTTTACTTTCTAATTTTGTTTTACTTTCTAATTTTCTTTTACTTTATAGTTGTCTGTAACTTTCTACTTTTCTTTTACTTTATAATTTTCTTTTACTTTATAGTTGTCTTTAACTTTATAATTTTCCTTTACATTATAATTTTCTTTTACTTTATAATTTTCTTTTACTTTATAGTTGTCGCGATACTTGTTCCTAATTCATGTGCGCAACAGAATGTGGATTTCAAGACTCGAGCTGTTTGCGTCAAAGTAACTGATGGAATTAATAAAAAAAAATTGATTTACAAATTCTTTATATTTCATCTTTATTATTCTAACTTTTGGAGATAATTTCACTTTCCCAACTATTTCATCCTTAATTAGCTGTATTTGTAGTAGTAGTTATACGGCATAATCACGTTGACAAACCGGTTCCCGCTGGGTCACCGAAGTTAAACAACGTTTAGCCTCGTCAGTACTAAATGGGTGACCATTTGGGACTATCAGGTGCTGTATTGGCTCTCCGCTTATTTCGGCATTGTTTCCAGTCGTCCTGGTCTTCTGTTTGCCACTTGACTCAAACAGTGTCGATTCAGGAGAGATGTGGTTAGGGATTGCGCGACCCTTGCCTCACAATTACACGCGCAACTGTCCCTACAGGGGTATCCTTTGTCTATCGAGACTGAACGGAGGCATCGTCGTATTTGTAGTAGTAGTAGTTGTAATATTAATATCATAATTATTAGTATTATTAGTTTTATTCTATTATTTCTATTGTTATTTTTATTCTATTATCCTTCTAAACATTATGATTACGCTCATTTTAATAATTATTATCTTATAGATTTTACTGTTGCGATCTACATTTCATTTTATTAGCGAGCCCTGGTGTCTCCACTTTTAGACCACATCATAATAAAAAAGTTATCTGTCTAGAATCACTTCTCAACGATTGAAACACACTAGAAACAGTGTTGTTTAGGATAGATATTTTACTCAGGGGCATCATTCTTTGACTTAACGGCCAATGTAAGAACAATATAACAAAAATAACTCAGTCTAGGAGGAATTCTCTTTCATTAAATTACATCAGTACCAATAATTTGTGAATGTATTTTGATATTCCATGCGTACATTTTGATTACTTTTCTGTATTGGTGTGAGGTTTCCTGCCCACGTTTTTTTTTTGTTGTTACTATGCACAGTTTTGTACATCGTTAAATAATCTGCCCTTTATCCCCACATTTATTCATTTAAAAATCATTATAGTATCATTTTTAGCGGCTGGACTTCTTTCACTGAATCTTTACTGGATCAGTGCACTCTTTTCACCAAGCAACGCCGGTGTTCGGGTCCTGCTAGTTGCTAATAAAAGTAAATTATTATTTTAAAAGATTCTGTGCTACATAGTCATCTAATGTACAAAATGACTAAAGCTAGTGATTTTTACCAGCGTATAACACGGGTATTTCTAGATTAATTAACCACAATTTATCAAAGCTAAAACAATTTGAGGATAAATGTTAATCGCATTGTTAACCTGATAATGAATGAGTACTATGCGAGTATGTATCATATTAACAAAAGCAGCAAAATTTGGAAACGATAATGCAGTAGAATGTAAGCAAGCAGTCTCGTACTAACGAGTTTCACAGCTGATATATACTTTAAAATCGGTTCAATGAAATTCCCTTTGATTTCAGATGTACAAGTTTTTGATCATTTTAATCGGTACTCTTGTAGGTTTTGTGAATACTTTCAAGAGATTAGATAGGCCTTCAAAACTTAATACACCTGGTTTTTATCTGTTCAGGTAGTCCCTTATACTAGAACGATGATTAAAGTTGATCAGGTGCTTTCTTCAAATTCACCAGGACCAGGAAATGACCGTAACATGCTTATTGGCACTTATGCAGAACACGAACCGCGCTGGAACAACGGTGTTATGTAGAAATCCATTCTTTACTGTTCTGTATCTTCATCGTTAATAATCTAACGCACCGCAAAAATTGGGCCCAACTTGAAAAATTAAATTAAAAAAATGTAGGATATAACAGGCCAACTTACCAGAGTATAGCTGCCGGGGGGGGGATGCTCTTCTAATTTCCAAAACAAAGCATTGCTTTCTAGCTATGCAAACAGATGGCAGTTCTTTTATTTCTTTTTTATGGCAACTTCAAATAAACAAAAGTTTTAGACCAATCAGAAAAAGGTTAATTATTCTATTTTTTATTCTTTAAAGTGTGTTATTATTTATATATAGATAGATACATTTTTATTTTTAGTTTATATTTAATATCAGAAATACGATACCACAGTCTAATTCGTAATATATTCATTATTAGACAGCATTTATATTAGAATTTTCCTGTGATACAGTCAGGCATCTTGGTTTTGAATGATGGTCACTGTTAGATAGTGCGGCCCCAAAAGCGGAATTGCGCTGGTGGTGTTTTTTTTTTTAATCGAAAAAAAAAAAAACGACGAAATTACATTTTTGTTTGTTAAATATGGAGACATGCAAAATAAGGTCAATCTTTCTTAATTTAAACAAAAAACACTCACGTCTAAAAATAGAAATCAGATGAACAATACATGGAATGTCTCGGTCGATATTCGATCATTCTATGTCAACGAAATCGAGTATCTAGCAGATCGAGTTACGCTTACATGTAGGTCGGAGTCTCTGGGCGAACGTGACAGAAATCATATAAAATTTTAGCAAGAGAGGTAGTCGGCCGGCGGTACTGGTGAAGACACAACCACCTCGAGTTGAGTAAGCCGCGCCCTCTGGTCCCATCCTTAGAATCGAGACGCCTGGCAGTGTTGATTGACCCCCCCCCCGGTTCTTTTCTACATATCACAAGCGTTGTTGTTTTTATTGTGACGTTATCATCAGCACCAACACCACGTGACAAAACGTCTTAACTGGCCCCGTGACCTAGGACCGACCCTATGGTGAAAACGTCTTATTCCCGCGATCTTTTAGAACACCTACTTAGACACGAGAAAAGGAATTGGTTGTGAAGATCACGCATTAAAGTTGACGAGACTATTTGTAAATTCTCATTACATTTGGCGAGGCATGGGGTGCAATTAACGATAAGTGACGTTTATCTCCCGCATCCTCATCTGAATAAACGAATTATAATTAAATAAAAGGTATAACGAAACCAACCAGCTAATGATTGCTTGTTGGATATTTAAATTTCTATGACTAACATACTACGTAGTTTGTAGTCATCAATTAATCTCCAAGCAGAGTCATGCTATGAAAAAGAAAACATCCTCTACAAAAAAAAAAAAAAAAAATATGTAAAAACATAGGCAATGGTCAAACGTTTGAAGGGAAGTCAAACTGAAATATATTTTTTCGATGAGTTATCCCAGCCTGAAAAATATCCCTGTATTTTTTTTTCTTTAATAACTCGTCTATTTTTAGATTGCCTTCGATTTCTGCCATGATAGCGGAAGCAATTATCCGTGAAATATGATAGATCGTCTGTCGAGCCGAAGTACCAAATCGGTTGTTCTTCAAGAGTTTCCACCCACACTCACTCAAGATTCTGAGTTTTGAAACTTTGATGAGAACCGTTATGTGCAAATTTGATAGTTGGCCTTACGAGAAAAATTAAATCGATAACACACACACATATATATATGTATGTGTGTGTGTGTACATGTATATATATATATCTATAACATAAAGCTGAATGTGTGTGTGTGTGTGTGTGTGTGTGTGTGGTCACGAATAGGCTCCCATATGGTTGACTATTAAAAAAAAACTGATTACGTATACTGATAGAAGATGTATCAAGGCACAAGAATGGGTATGTTTGATCTGGAAGAACGGTGGTTCCTTAAAATTATGGGGTCTGCGTTTGCGCCTGGTCCACAAAGTATGGAAATAAAAAAGTTAAAAATTAAAAAAGAAAACGTTTACAAGTGTTTTTGATATAGATGTACATAAGAATACTTTGATAAGTATGTTTTAACTTAAATAGGGATGGTGTAATAAAATTGTGGGGTCTGCGTTCACGCCTGGCCTCCATAGAATAGAAATAGGCACAAACTTTAATAAAGACTTTTCATATCTATCTGCGTAAGTATACTTTGATAATTATGTTTCAATTTGAAGAAAGATGGTATAATAAAATTATGGGGTGTTCGTTCGCGCCTGACCTCCATAGAATGGAAATATGTCACGTAGTTTAACAAGTTTTTTTTAAATATAGATCCACAGACTATTGTGATAAGTGTTTCAGTGTGAACAGGTATGGTATAATAAATTATGGGGCTTATCTATTTTATTTTTACTTTCATCATATTTTGCTTTGGTTTTGATACTCCCAAATTCGAAGCTATCTCTTTACAGCGCTTCCTTTTCATAACCTATCATACTTTCCTAAATCAGAGTCCATTTTCTGTAGGCTGTTTTTGAACCCAGTCAACGACGGGTACTTTTGCTAGTATATATAAATATATATATATATATATATATATATATATATATATATATATATATATATATATATATATATATATATATATAAACAATCCCTACATTTATATCTACAATATGCCTGAGGATGATAGAAGTACTTCTGTCGAAAGCGCTCGCGATTATGGATCCAACATATATAATTTCGAGAAAAACACAAAAGGACTATTTGGAGATTGGAGAAGATAAAAAGGAAAATTGTAAAACAGAATAATTCCGTGCTATTTAATAATATTTGTGTAAATATATATATATATATATATATATATATATATATATATATATATATATATATATGCGTGTGTGTGTATGAGTTATTGTTATCATCATCAGTATTATTATCCATGAAACCACATATGTTATAAAGAGCACTGTATATACGTGAGTAGAGCTACGTAATAATGAAAAGTATATATTCTTTATGCCTAATCATTTCTCACGATAATGTAACGCGGTAAATTCTGTATAGTTTAATTGTCATATATATTTTCATAACTGATGCTTATGAAATAAAAGTTTTTAAATTGTGCATTTGAATATGAATATTAATAACGCAAAATTCATCTCGATAGTTCGATAGTGCAATACAATCAACACGTTAATGATATACCAATTCACAGAAAACACACAATGATTTTAATGCTTATTTTTTATTTTTAAAAATAAGTTAAATTGTTAGTTACTATACAAGCGTACAACTGTTTCCGTGAATTCGCATTTCATCACTGCAAGAGACGGTTTTTTAAATGGATATCCTATACAATATATCAATGTTTTATAGCTGATGAAACGAACATCAATACAAGATTTAAAAAAATATGAAGATCTAAAAGGAGAGCGCCTCGCGACAATTATATTGTAATCTTCGACTTATTATGATAGAAGCAAAGTCGGGTTTGTATTACTGTACACATAGATTCGAAAAAGTTGTCAAAAAACAAATATATAACAAATAAATATTATCAAAGGCAAGATAAGTTACTTTTCTACCAAACTGGATATAATTTTCGTGTTTTTATTCAATTTAACATGTTTATTCAGCTCGAAAAGCATACAGTGTTTACCGATGTATTGAAAAATTCAAGATGGCAGTCGATTCTCTCTTTAACACGGTAAGTTTGGAAAAAGGTGTAATAAATAAAAAACCGGTTAAAATACTGTTAAAAACTTGCTCAATATATGTTACCGTGACATAGGTTGACATATATTCGGCGGGTTTTTAATAGTATTTTGTATAGTTTTTTATTTATAACACCTTTTCCCAAACTTACGATGTTAAAGAGGGTGTGAGACGCCATCTTGAATTTTCCAATACATCGGTAAACACTGTATGTTTTTCGAGCTGAATAAATATGTTACATTGAATAAAAACACAAAAAATATATCCAGTTAGGTAGAAAAGTAACTTATCTTGCCTTTGATAACATTTATTTGTTATATATTTTTTGACACCTTTTTCGAATCTATGTGTACAGTAATACAAACCCGCAAAGGCTTTTCTTTCTGTTTCTTTATATCAAAATTTTGCGCCATCCGAAAAAGAGTCACAGCCAGTAAACACCTCATGAAGATGACCGATCAATGTGCAATATGGCTCTAGACAAAAATAAATATCGCATAGCCATATACTTGCAAGTACCTACAGTGTATTTTTCTCTGTCAACATATATATACATATGTGTGTATATATATATGTGTGTGTGTGTGTATATATGTGTGTATATATATATGTGTGTGTGTATATATATGTGTGTGTGTGTACAGAATAGATCGATACAATGGTAGCCCTAAAGTAAAACCACTACTGCTTTATTTTAAAAAAGAAATATTTAAAAATCAATTTAGGTGATGTGATAGAGCTGATATCTATTCAATGTAGCCGCTTCAGCCTCAATCATCGCCTCGATACGCGTCTGGAACTGGGAGCAAGCTTTTTCCGATGGGAGCTCGCGAATACTCGACGGATGGCGGTGATCAGGCTGGTTTTGGTGCTGTGGGAGGCTAGACTTATGACAAAACGAAGTAGTCCAGCAGTGAAAGAAGGGTACAAAGTTTTGGCACTCCTTCTGAAGCCAAGCTTGAGTCTCTTTGGACTTGTGGCGCCTCGTCCTGCTGCCACACCCATGGTTTGTCAGTGGATATCGAATTGCACTAGACGATCACCATACGCTTTAGCGCCTCCAGGAAACTTTGGTGTTGACTTTTAAGCCAACTTTGGCTTGTGAAGTGACATGATCTGGCCCTAACTTGAAACCACACCAAAGACTATAACCGTAGTGAAAAGCGTTGAACCGTTCAGATTTGCATTTTCAGGGTGCTGGTAATGGTCCTGTTGCATCACTTGAATCGGTAGAGAGCATGAGTTTTACAGCGGCGCATCTTCGATCTCGCTCGTTGAACATTGTGTCACGGTTTTCATCACAGGGAAATGGAATCATGTTGCCCTTTCCAAGGTGACAATTTTATCGTTTCACCTTGTATATATATATATATATATATATATATATATATATATATATATATGTATATATATATATTTGTGTGTGTGAATTCTTGAAACTCAGTCTAGACTTTCTTAGATTCTTTTTAGATTCAGATTCATTAATCACAAAAATACAACATTACCATACACATAGATGCGTATATATATATATATATATATATATATATATATATATATATATATATATATATATATATATATATATATAACACATATATATGTATGTGACAATATATGACATATATATATATATATATATATATGTCATATATATATATGACATTTTGCTCATAAATAATTATATCAAAATTATTGTCCTTATTTTCTTGATAGGCCGTATATTTTTGGATGATTATCGATCTTTCAAATCATACCAGAAGTAATTATTCGTAAAATGATAAATTGCCCGTCCAGCGGAACTATCAATTCAAATGTACTTCAAGAGCCCTTCATGATTCCCGCATCTCATAAAACTTAGATTGGGATCATTTTGTATGGTTCGCCATCACTCTATTATCTGTATTAAGTGTATGTTATGTATCTTTCTCTCT
>NC_136491.1:109234454-109326954 GCF_053919585.1 Euprymna scolopes
CAGGAGTAAAGGTCAAGCACAGAAGCTTGTCAAAACATTAGGGCCCCCCAAGACAATAGCCATTCATTTCAATTGATGCCAGATGGGAATCAGAACGTTGATGATGTAAAGATAGAAGCTTGGTTTTAGATGCACGAAAAGTAAGCAGCCACTCTTTCCCCATTGTACCACGTGCTCAGGATCAGAGGAGAGAGAATCGGATAGAACTTGGTTATTTACTTTCTCAGATGTACTACCATAGATGATAGTGTCATCAGCATAAATGTCTACGAATAATATAAGGATTGGATTTGGAAGATCATTAATGTAGATTAGGAAAAGAGTTGGGCCCAGGATGAACCCCTGACGGACTCCAGCATTAATACTGTGAGCTTCTGATTTTTGCCCATCAACTACAACTTTTATGAACGTATCATAGAGAAATAGTTTAATAATTGAGAATACATTTCCAGCTATACCATAGCTGGAGATCTTGTGAAGTAAACCTTTATGTCATACTCTATCAAAGGTCTTTGATATGTCAAGAGTAATTGCCCTGGAAATGTTGCCTCCGTCGAGAGATTCACTAATCCTATGAGATATAACTGTAAGCACATCTGCTGTAGATCTAGCACAACGGAAACCATATTGTGTGTCACTAAGAAGGTTATTTTTTTCTGAGATGGTTGATTACTTTTCTATTTAACACAGATTCCAGCAACTTACTCATGACGCACAGGAAACTTATTAGCCTCTACTGAGAGGGGGATGAGCGATCTCCTGAATTCTAAAATACAAGGCATACTGATGAGATTTTCCAGGGTGATGGGAAGCAGTCTCCTTAAGACAGCGTTTAAACAGTTTTGTAAGTATGGACGCTAGTTCTGGTTGAAGTTTTTTAAGTACTATAATTGGAATACCGTCAGGGCCGGTTGCTTTACTGGAATCAAGATTTTTGATTAGCTTGGCAAAAACACGTACATATATATGTATATCACATAGCGTGTTTTCTGATACAAGAGGAAATATTGGGGTTGACGGCTTTAGGTACAAAGGGTAGAATAAGCTGCAAAGTTCTTGGCAAAGAGTTTGGCTTTGTCTGATGATGACGAGTTTACCTCAGGTCCATTGATGATAGTTGGGATAGAGCACACGCTTCTGTTCAGGATTCTGTTTGCTATTTGCCAGAACTGGTGGGAACCAAGCCGCTGCACAGCTACTTTGGACTTGACGGACTGAGCATACAACTCTCTTGCGTACTTTATTACTTATTTACAATGATTGCTGGCAGTCCTGTAAGCGGCTTTAGTCTCCATACATTTATTACGTTGGAAGCAATGGAAAAAGTGATCTCTGTGCGAAATGGCAACAGCACATTCTGGAGAGAACTATTGCTGGCTGTTAGGTTTTTGCTGGAACTTTATCAAGAGTATGCACCGGTCTATACCTACAATTATCCATTCCGTCATGTCTGAGACTATAGAGGACACATCCTTTTTAAACATGGAACGCAGATGTAGATCTGATATAAATGTACGGAAACTATCCCAGTCAGCCATAGTGTATCGATATACTGAACGATGGAAAGGTGCGTCTGAGGACTTATTACATTTCATTTTTATCTTAATTGCTACAACAGAGTGGTCGAAAGATCCCAGAAGAGACATAACGGAAACTGAGCATAGTTCAGGGCAAGTTGTGAGAAAAAGGTCTAGGAGACTCTCATACTGGCCGTCATTGTCGAGCATACGGATGGGTTCGGGAACAATCTGAGTGAGGTCATAAGCCATGGAGAAATCATGGCAGAACCTCCTCTTATTATCGGTCTTGTTTGAGTGGGTCAACAATTCAACATTGTGAACATTGAAATCTCCACATACGTGAATCTTAGCTGAAGGATAAGCAGATAGGACGTGGTCAACTTCCTCAGATATGCTTTTAAAGATAATAACCCCGCTGTGGTGCGAGCGATAGAGAGTAAATATAAATGCAGTAGTGTGAGCAAGTGCAATCTGGAGGCACATATAGGGTAAGTAAGGATCTACTCTAGAGATGCCCCTACCACCTGGAAATCCATCTGTAATATAGACACATATTCCATGCCCGTGGCGATCTTGAGGGTCAAATTCGAAAGTTAAGTTAGAGTATCCTTTAATTACGAACTCATCTAGGAAAATAGTCTGTCTAATGCCAGTTTCGCTTAGAAATAATAGGTCTGGTTTTGTCTCCTGTAATTGGGTTTCAACTTCTGGAAGGGTAGAACGTAGACCCCTGATGTTGGAGAAGGAGACATGGTACTGCGGGTCTACGTTGGAAGTTGGAGATCCGGGTTTAGTCGGCTTGGGTCAGCAAACATCCTACGACAAGTGCTTTCCCTCCAACTGACTCTTTGACTATCCTCACTAGCTTTAGTGTAAAAAACTGCTCTTGAGTATAAATAAGAATAATGAGGATCTAGCAATATTTCACACCGTACTTTTATTGTCATCAGAATATATATATATATATGTATATATGTATATATATACATATATATGTATATATATACATATATATATGTATATATATGTATATATATATGTATATATATGTTATATATGTATACATATATATATATATATATATATATATATTGTGGCGGCGTAAGCTGGTGTACCCATTTTTAAAATAATGGATTAATCAGAAAATATAAATATAGTTACAGATTGACGAGCTGGTGGCGAAGACTGAAGCTCACACTGATTTCGCAACAAAAATCTAATCTTTCTTACATTCATTTCACTTAAGAACTATTTCCCGATAAGAAAATATAAGCCAGACAGCGCAATGCATACGGCTGCCTGACAACGCACATCTTATCTCGTCATAAATTGTCTATATCATATGAAATATTCTCGAAGTTCTATCGTGGAAACAATGATACCGTAAAAAATATTTATCTGCTGATGCCGACATTTTCATCGTTACCTATATTGATCTATGAATAAAAATATTAATAAAGTGAAGCAATCTGATGAATGTAACGGAGCTCATCGCCAAGAGTGTGTTTTCCACTATTTATATAACCTTGGAATATTTTAAAACGAAATCAGTTTGAATAAGACAATGGTCCATATTTTGACCGAGTTTAAGTGACTATTAGTTTTGGTCTTCGTCTTTAAGCGGCATTCCACCCGGATCAATTAAACTGACCCTCTTCAATGACTCTACTGCATCTTGCATGAAAGCTGACAAACCCTGGGATCCATGGCCAACGCTGCCACTATAGACAGCAATTCACGGTTCCCACGGCGAATATCATAGATTGACGGATCCAGGATCGGTTCGGTACCTTGCTTAACCGTTCTTAGCTACGTTTTTTTTTTTTAGCTGGCCGCCGCACTAGCAGTATCAGAATTTTTGTAGGAATTTTTGACACCCCTAACACGAAACTGCGAATACAATATAAAAATCTCGTAATTTCTCTGTTAAAAGTGGGTTATTTATTTTCTTTATGGATTATACTTCCAAAATAAACTATTACAGTTGTTTTAAAAGTAATAAAAATATTTTTATTTTTTTTTAAAACAGTAATGAATTTTCCGAACTCAATATTTTTCAATTTTTAAATTCAATATTTTTAAATTTTAAAAATCTATCAAAATTTTTCTATTGATTCTATTTTTACGATATTTTCAGGGTCAATGTGAAATTTTATGTTCTTTCCAATAAACCGAATATAATATTTTAGACAAACGTTTTTTTTAAATTCAGGCCCCCCCATTTTCACGCCCCCCCATTTTCACGCCCCCCCCCCATTTTCAACTTTCTCTTAAAAAGTAAATAATTAATTTATGTTTAATAGTTTTATATATCACAAATTGAAGAGAAAAGGTCAATAAATAATATATTCAAATTTAAAACAAAAAAGAAAAATCAGTTTTTTAGAAATTTACCTGTAAAGTCCGAAGTTTAAAACCTTATTTTATAAGAACACATTTTTTCTTTTTGTCTTTTTTTTTTTTTTAATGAAACCTTGGTCCTTGCTCCTTTAATTGAAAAAAAAATTAGGGCTTGAATTACATTTTTCGAGGAGTTATAAGCTTAGAAAGATAGGGGGTCGAATAATTTACGCCTCTCATTTTGAAATGTCTATTAAAAAGTAAATAATTAATTTATGTTTAATAGTTTTATATATCACAAATTGAAGAGAAAAGGTCAATAAATAATATATTCAAATTTAAAACAAAAAAAAAATCAGTTTTTTAGAAATTTACCTGTAAAGTCCGAAGTTTAAAACCTTTTTAAAAAAAAAAAAAAAACACATTGTTTTGTTTTGTTTTTTTTTTAAATAAAACCTTGGTCCTTACTCCTTTAATTGAAAAAAAAAATTAGGGCTTGAATTACATTTTTCGAGGAGTTATAAGCTTGGAAAGATGGGGTGGAATTATTCACTATTTTCACGAAATTTCTGACACTGCTACCGCCGCACTGCTTCTTTGAGGCTCGAGGAAGAACCAGATCGATCGCTTCTCCGATGAGATCGCCTCGTTGACAGCAAAGGGTGTGACCAGCCCAGAAAAAATTTCTCACGACCAGAGCCAGCTGAAGGGAAGTGATTTATGAATTCATTGAATTTACTGGCGATTAGTCGCACGATGACGATGTCAGGTTGGACACGAACAAACGCTACTGAAAATATAACTAATACCTTGACGCAGTTAAAAAAATATGAGACGGCTATAGTATAACCCTTTAGAACAAAGATGTCATGGCATTTAATGTTCGCGTTCATGTCAGCAATTGATTTTCCACGGATTCGGTACATCTACTGATTTTTACACTGGAACATTCATGGAAATTTTAATTCTATTAAGTCATCCCACGTGAACACAGGCATATTTATCTATTACGTTTCTCCGTTGAATTCAGCTTTTTTGAATTATCAATTCACAGTGGTGTCGTTTCGTATAATCTTTTTTCCCAGTAGCAATTTTAGCATTCTATTTTATACCTTCCTTTTGAGTTGCGTCGCTACAATACCTGGTGTTGAATAATGCTTCCTTACGATAGTATAGCATTTTACACCCGTACATCCTCGGTTGTAACATAGGTTTCGTCAGTGTTCGCACTGTTGATACTAACTAAAAGAGATAAAAAGATTATATATATATATATATCTGTTATTTGACATGAAATTCGTTTGGAACACACTTGCTAAACTAATTATTTTCATCATGGGCAACATGGATATCCTCACAACAATTCCAAAAATAAAAGAATGGATAAAAACATGTAAATGTAATCCACTCCCAAAAGAAGAAGTACCTGATACCCTCTCCACCAGATATTTCGGCAGAATGGATACAAATAGAAGAAACTATTCTCCGGGTACTGTAAAGACCCCTCCCAATTAAATAATTAAAAATAAATCATTACAATTTTTCTTTCAACAAAAATAGCAGCGAATGCTCATGCGATCGCAAAAAAAAAAAAAAAAAAAATAGCCAAGTAGGTAGAACCCCTAAAAAATGAAGATCTACCAAAAATTAATTCCAAAAACAATTAAATTAAATTTTTTGCCATTTTATGTTTCTAATGTAACCCCCCCTCTACAATAAAAAAAAATGAATCCAAAATTGAATTTTTCATATTTTGAGGTTCATTTTGTTTATAAAATTGTTAGGTGAAAGTACAAAATTGTGTCATAAATTACTTAAATTTATAATTATTGTATATTTCAAATGTAGTTCTCGCCCCCACCACGAAAACTGTATTTATCGTGTTTCCAGGTACCCCCCTCGATTGCCAAATTTGAAAAAATGCAAAAGATAACATGTCTCGTTGAACGCTTTGTGACCAAAAAGTGGTGGCTCATTTTACGTTAAATTTACGTTAAATTACGTAAACTTAAGACGGTTTTATCTAGTGATGTCAATAATTTCATTCATTTCCAGTTTTAGCGTTACAAGGGCAGTCAAAACTAGTCTGTAGTGTTGTTAAAAGGATTAGAAGATTGTGCTTGTGATCGATCAAACTGGCGAACCAGTGTTCAGAAAGCTGCCAGAAATCCGCGCCACAGAGCCTCACCAGCCTTGATACAAACTATGAACTTTCAGTACTCCTACTGTGCCGTATCCTGCGCCTTCACCTGAGGTTTACGCAGCAACTACGAACACACAGATGAGTTACCAAAACGAAGTCTTCTTCGTACACGATGGACGACCAATATTCGCAGAATATCTCATACCGTTTTCACTTATTCATGTTTAATCCAGGATAAATATAGGTAATTCCTATTCTATTTTAATATTTATAGTATAGACACTGGGAAATATATCTTTCAAAGCAGATTGACATACATGCGTATTATTAAATACATACATACGAAGTACGGGTAAAATAAATTGCCGTTTATTTTTTATTCAACACAAATGGGTCAGAAAAGAATTGCAAATAGGCATTGTTATAATAGATAATCCTGTGCATGCATCACCTGAAAGTTTAAGCTCTCTATTGCAGATATTGACGGTATGAGATTATAAGGAAGCAAACACGGTTATGAACGAGTGTAAGAAGCAGGGATGCATTGAGAATGGTGATGAATATATAGGAAGTAGTCTCTCGCGTTAATGGTACCACCCTCGTCTTCGTAGCTCTTCAGCTTTTTAACCAAGAAAAAAGAAAGCTTAACTTTTTAAATGACCGTTGGTGGGTTGAGCTTAATGAGAAGTTATAAATAAACTGCCATTAGGGAATAAAACGCTGATCTTTGTGTTAGCAAGTGGATCTTAGGCGTTTGGATAATTTTTGAACATTGTTTATTCACATACCAATCTTAGGCCGTCAAGTTTGGAACTTGGCTTGCGATAGTTGCTAGTCTAGCCGCACCAACGAGCTGTACAGCGAAACAGTCTGTGGATGACAATATGTGTGTGTGTGTGTGTGTCTTCATATAAATGTATGTGTGTAGATATATTTGTATAAACTATGTCAATCGCTTTATCGCAGATTAGTAAAATATCAATATTTTATTAAATATGCGTCACACAAAAATGAAAATTCTATCATCAAATGATTGTTTCAAGGTTAGTTATTTCCCAAAATGTTATTTAAATCCATGCGATATTCACGAAGTTATGATATTTTATTTATTATCAAGAAATGTATGCTGTCCATCGCTTTATTGCAGGTCTTTTAAAATGCCCCAAACAAAAAACGGTTATCGAAAAGGAAAGTATTGTTCACTTTTACTATGGAGCTGGAAAGAGATCCAAAACTTTGGCTTCATTCGTGAACAACGCCAACAGCAAATCCAGAAAGGATAAGGGCACCAGGAGAAATCTTTCACATCGTGATATTCGGAAAATTCGTAGGGAAGTCAACCCTAACAGCACCAGTGCTTCCATTTTTGCAATCGCTCCAAGATCCAGACAGGCCCGATGTAATGTGTTAAATGAGATGGCAGGGATATTTAAAACAATTCCAAGGCCCCCACTGAACAAACAACATAGAGAAAAACGAAAGGTTTGGGCACAGAATTACATGAAAATGGATTTCCAACGCGTCCTATTCACAGATGAGACCCGTACTACTCTTGACGGTCAGGATGGTGGGCCAAAGTTTGGAACCCGAACGGAACTCCAACCCCTTACAGAGTTCATCGCCAATAAAGATGGGGAGGTGTCATGTTTTGAGCTGGAATTATTAGGGATAAGTTGGTTGGACGATTCCAAGTTCTAGAGAGTGTAAAACTTACCAGCAATGCGTACACGGCCTTTTTTGGAGAAACATTTGTCACCATAGCTAGACGACCTTCCACTGTCACGTCGCTTTCTGATGATTTTTATGCATGACAGTGCACCATCTCATTCTGTTTGGACAACTTCAGCTTTCCTTGAATCTATGGGCTTCTTTGAAGAAACTCTCGTGACCTGACCACCGTGTTCTCCAGACTTAACCCCACTGAATATCTCTAATCAATATTAAAAAGGAGTATATGAGGGAGGAGAGCAATTTACTTCAATGTATGCCATGTGGAGAACATAGTTGGATTGTTAAAGCCATAACTCCTTTTTGAGATCAAACAATTGACTTCCCCGGAGGACAAAAGGTGGTTTTAAGTTATTTAAAAACAAAATAACGAAATATATGCCGATAAATAATTCATTAATCCATAGGCTAAGATGTGTTATTTCTCATTATTCTTTGACAGAAAAATATAATAAAAAATAAAGTTCGCGTGATCAAATAGTTAATTAAACGTGTTAAAAAACACTTTGAAAAAGAGTTAAAAACATATTTAATCTGAAAAGGAAACATTTAATAAGTGGATAGTCCTTAACACGCGGAATTTCGAAGAAATACTTTCCTTCTCATCAGAGGGTAGGAATTAGCGAAATGCGGTATCGGATTTTGCATACAAAAGTATTTGATGAAACTGCAAGTAAGCCAAAGATCTTACTTGATAACAAAAAGTGAAGCAGAGGGAATAGGGTGGAGAAAAAGGTGATTTCACGTGAATGGATAGTCTGGTGAAAGATAAAGTATCCAATGACGGTAAAATCCAAAAATGTAAATCCAAGAAAGTTAGAAAAATTTCCATTCGCATTGGTAAAATCCAAGGAAATCGCGTCATTGCAAGATGTTCCAAAATAATCCAAAAGGCCGAAATCCGTGGAATATTTTATATATATATATATATATATATATATATATATATATATATATATAAATGTAATTATTGGTTCGTTCAAAGTCGATAGAACCATATTTCTACATTACCAATTTAATTGAAATTTTCAGAAAATTTGTCTGTAAAGTCAAGAAATGTTTGCATGTTATTAAAATAAATTAAGATCGTTAAGATTTCAAATTATAAAAATATATTAAATAAAATAAAAATATTTTTCGTAATTGCGAGACTGTCCGACATTTCATTTCCGTGCACCACACGTTTCAAATTACAACATTTAACTATCTAATAAATAGATGGGTAAAAGGCAATCCCTATTTTTTAAATTATATATATATATATATATATATATATATATATATATATATTGTACTTTAATCTTACAATTGAATAAAAAAAACATATACGACTTTAATTAAACTTGGAAATACGATTTAAAAAATAGCGCGGATCGGTAAGTGCATTAGCACCATTTGTTTATCTTATTTTTTTTATTTTTAAAAGCTTTCCTGATGAAGCTTACCTAAAATAAATTTTTCTAATTCTTAATTTCTTATGTTATTGGAAAAAGAAAAGAAGGTAAATATGAAGAATTACTCCACCCTCGAAAATTCCTTTAAAATTACCACTTTTAAAGGTTTTCGGGGTCGCTGAAAACGAAAATAACGTTTATAATTAAGGCAAACGAGCAGTTTCCAAGATATGAAGAAATGTTAGTTTAAAAAATTGAAGGATTACTTTTCCATAATAATTTAACGCAAAATGATCACCCAATTTGTGGCCACCATTTTTGGGGGGCGGGGCTTTCTTTCTACCCATGAAAAATTCTTTAAAATTACCTGTTTAAATTGGTTGGCGGGCTGGGGGTGTTTTGGCGGCCCCAACACAGAAAAATGCCCCTCTCTCAGGTGGCCAGCAAGTGGGTGCTCATTTTAAGTTTAATTTACATTGAAAAGTGATCAACCACTTTTCGAAAAAGTAATTTCTTCATATCATGAAAACTTTCTTTTTGAGGCGAAATTCGTTTTTAATACACTGAAATCTACAATAAAATATTTCGTTATATACGAACAGGAGACGAGCCTAAAAGTAAAATAATACCGGACTTTTGGGGCAGATTTGCCGTTTAGTTGTATAATATCCTCAAACCAGGTAATCACTAAAAGGGACTCTTAAAAGTCGTCACCTGTATCGAGCAAAAGTTTAAAACCACTGATTATATGTCAGCCTACGTCACAAAACAAAAAAACAAAAAAACATTTAGCGTTTCAACATTTTTGCTACGTTCAGCTTTATCCACTGATTGTTGGTCGAGCCTAAGCCATGATTGACGGTAATCCCGAGGATGAGGATCCAATTCTGCAAGAGTACCATTTTTTTTCATTTTCGCCTTTTTTTTTTTACTTTATGGAGTGGATTGCTGTACTAAGAATATAAGAAATATGCATTTTCTCTTTTTATTAGAATTTTCCATTACACCAAATTGAGCCACAACAACGCATGGCAGGGTACAGTAGGTATATATATATATATATATATATATATATATATATATATATATATATATATATGTGTGTGTGTGTGTGTATGTATGTGTGTGTGCATGTGTTTCATTGCTTGCATGTCTATATTTTGTTTCATCTCTATTTTCCTTCTCACTATGCCGTATTATTAATATACTTTTTCCCCTTATCGTATTTCGTTTTTCAAGCTTATGATCACTTTCTAAGCTCTTTTGTCTTACAAGAGCTTATGCAAATCGCCCCCTATCGATCCCCTCTAATATTAACAGAGCCGCCCAATTATACAACTTCCATGCGATCTCCCTAAACTTTGTTTTGTTTTCTGTTCATCCTTTATGTTTTTTTTTTTCATTTATTTCATCCCATGTTATTTGGCATTTTCATCCTAATTTAACTTAAGCTAATTGCCCCATTTTTCTTATCAGTGTAAAGAAGCTGCATTCTCATCTTCTCGCGAGAAGCGTTATGCGTTTATAACACTATGTGATGCTTCCCATTCTCGAACTGACAAATAGCTTCTTATTTGCCTATATTTATTTTTTTCTGTTGTAAATTTCATTCAGTTTAACTAAAGATCATTATTTAGTTCAACATTTTGCCAGTGTAAAAGTAAGGTAAGTGTAGGTGACAACTTTTTAGAATAATAGATCATCGGAATAAATTGGAAAATAATTCGAAGATCGTTTAAATGTCAGCAGTGAAGAACTTCGTAGTTAGCTGCCAGCGAAGTACAGCGAATTCATTATATCTGTCGATGCCGTATTGCGGTTACTGCTGTTAAATATCATTCATTTGTTTCAGTTGAATTAGATGGTTACTCTTGGCATTTATTTCCCCGATATATTTCTAATTAAAATTATTCCAACTATCGGAACATGTGGAAATTCCACAGGTGACTCTTTCATATGTAATATTTTGATGTTGGCATTCTGTTCAGCGTAAATGAAGACGCTCTGATATTTTATTAGTTCTTTTGTTTAAACGCCAAAAGAATTTATCTAAGCTAGCAGGGACGCCCGGCGTAGCCCTATCGTAATGTACGGTTAAATATGATATTTTAATTATTGAAGATTTTGTATATATTAATATAGAGTTAATGTCCTATCGATTTTTTTATATATTATAAAGTATGCGATTCCAAAAATGAAAATAAGATATATCTATATCACTTGGGTGCGTCAGTTTGAATAGAAACCGAAACTTAAACTTATGATATATATGTATATATATATATATATATATATATATATGTATATATATATATATATATATATATATATATATATATATATATATATATGTAGCTAGAATCCCCAAAACTACGGAAGTATTCTTGATAAAATTATTTATCAAAAGATAGATTACTGGTGTACCATCAGCTATAATCGAAACCAAAACCAAAACCTATTTAGAATTCTTGGTTAAATTATTTATAAAACAATAGATGACGTACGTACGTACCATCAGCTATAATCGAAACCGAAACCAAAACTAGGAGACCATGTGAAAGTTGCCAACTTTCCTATGTGAGCTACTTTCTGTGAAACGAACTGTATTCGAACTTCGAATTGTAAAGTAGTCATCTGTTCCTTAACCACTTAACCACCGTTAATTTCCTGTTTCCGCTGACAAAATCTCAAGTAAAATATAGCAAAATAAATACGATATACTTGCAGACCTAGCTAAAATATGAACTGCCTACAAGGTTTGCATATAAAGACGCCGATTTAGAAGTAGTTTTAGGAGACTAAGTTTAGTTATCTGAATTTTTATTAAAACGCTGAATAATTTCCGTATGAACAGGATGTTGCTAGATCAAATCCGGCAACTTTATCATAAATCTTTTCTTTAGCAAGATGACGATAAAGGCTATGTGAGCGATTCCGTAGGGTTAGGTTAGAAAGGATAGCTCTTCTACGTAATAGCCTATCAAATAGCACCAGTTGGCAGCACGAAAAAAAGAGGAGGCGTACAAGATTAATGGTTCTCACAATAGAATCATGCAATGAAAATTGATAGGACAACCGAAATCCGACGAATTTTGTACTGAATAAGATATGTAAGTACATTTCGTAGAAAGAAAAAATATCACAGCGACAGAATTTTCGCACAAATAAGTTAGAAAAAGACTAACCAGTGTCACTCGGGGAAGAATGATACGAAATGAAAAGAAAAAGACTAAAGTACACTGTTTCGCTTTGTCTTGGACTAATCATGAGATGCTGAGAAATAATACGTTGGAAAATCCCTTATACCCTTATATTGCACAAATTGTATCTAGCTGTTTCATGGCCTCCCACATAAACCCTGTTAAGGTAAATAGTCGTTAAAAGCTGTTTATTTTAATTCACATTTAAGCGATCTCTGATTCTAATGGATTCTTGAACGATAATATAATTTCCCTTTGGACACAAACTCTTTAGAAAAAAAAAGAAAAATGTTATCCATCTACACGTTAAACGTTTTGGACAGAAACTTAATATTCTGTGACGTGTATTAAGTATAGCTAAAATGTCTAAAAAAAGAATGACAATTACGCTGATAAAAAATACGATTATAAAAAAATACGATTATAAAATAAAATGACGAAAGCCAAACAATTACTTTCCGTTTTCCAAGATTTGATTTATCTGTCATGAACGAAATGAGAAAATGTGTGGAGCCGTCATTGAACAAAGAAAGATTGAACAATTTTTGAAAAGAATAATTTTGTTTTAATCTTGACAACCGCCATTTTAGTTGACAGGCTCAATGAAGCAGAATTGTGAGGACAATTTCAAAACGAAACTTACTGTGTGTTTTTTTGTTTTGGAATTTATAACATGATCTCAACTTTTAATATCATTTTACGCAGCAAATCAGAGAACTTCAATAAAAGTACGAAATACGGAAAGACAATTGAAATATGAATTTGAAATGGAGAATTTTTTATGCGCTTATTGATATATGGGGATCCATACTTAATAATAATAAGTGTTTACATATAATCTGGAAATAGACGAATAACAAAAATACTGGACAGATTGGCGAAAATTATATAATTATGTATATATATATATACATATATATATATATGTGTGTGTGTGTGTGCATATGTATGTATATATGTATGTGTATACGTCTGTATATTCAGCTATATATATATATATATATATATATATATATGTATATATATAGATATATAGAAAGAGAGAAAGAGAGGGGAGGTAAATAAAGAATGTTTGTGACCCCAAACCTCTACAGAGCTAAACTCAAACATGAAAACTGTTTGTGCATAAAACAAGACAGCATAGATAGAGAACGGTAGTTGCAATACTCAAGGCGAATGTTGCGTACTACAAGTCACTTTCTAGAGTGATACCTCTTGATATATTTATACCGTTAAGAGAATGCATATAGTATGCATGGGTGAATCTCCACAACAAATACACATACATATGTTTTTCTAGCAAAAATTGTCTTTTTCAATTATATTTCACTCTTTGTCTACACAAATCCTGTTTGGTAAGACGCTCAATATATGTTCAATATAACAACAGAATAAAAGAATAAGAGTACAGTTATATGAAAAAAAAAGCTCCTCCAGCATATTATACTTCAATATATTTTTTTCAAATCCGTTTCGTTTTGCAGATACAAACGATTATTATTATGTCAATACCGTCTATTTTCACGCATATACTTTTCAGAAAGGTTAGACATTTTTTTGCTTCGAAAAAATGCATGACAATATTAAAAAAAGTTCATAGAAGACTTAGAACAAAACAGATTTGTAAAAAATATACCGAAATTGGAATATGTTGGATTAGCTGTTTTGTATGAAAAATTAATATTTGGATTTTGGAATGTAACTTTACTGTTATTCTTATATATATATATATATATATATATATATATATATATATATATATATATATATATATATATATATTATCATATCAGCCATCATTTTAATTAATAGAAATTTGGACACAGTCAATCGGATTTATGCACAAATGCTATTTATCTGCGATCCTTTTTTTTAATATATTTCTTTCATCTCACAGCGTAAAAATTTCTGAAAAACTGTTAAGGTGATTTTATAATACTGTTGTGTACTGTTGTAAGTAAATCAAGACGTAAAACAACCCTCTTTCCAAGGTTTTATTGAACAAAATTCACAGCTACTCAAGCAAGAGAGAAAGAACTCAGTCTTTTAAAGAAAAGGAACACATGCAAAATCATATGGCAGGAAACTGAATTTGCATATCAATTTTTTTAATTAATAAGAACAAAACAATTTAAATGAAAATATAACAATCTCCTCCACTTGTAAAAGAAATTGTAAATAATTTTTTTTTGTTTTATAAATCCAGTCGCTGGACTGGTCTGCGAATTCTGTTAGATCGGCGTGGAGGTAGTTCGCTATTCGAAGGACCGGTGGCCCTCTGGGAAGGTTCGTTCTCAGGTTTCTGACTATTATAGTCAAATTTATTTTCTGTATTAGGTGTAGTGCTTCAAATGGCGGTGTGATGCGTCTAGTGTGTAGTTGTAGGTGTAGTAGTAGATGTGCTTACCATCTCTTGCTCTCAGCTAACACCGCTGGCTGGCATTTATGTGAAAAGGGAACCGAATGCATGTCTCTCTGCCAGTATACAGCCTCTCCATCTGCAAGCCCTATGTAGTGGTTCCACGCACCGAAACATGGAAACTGAATACCCTGCGGCCTCAGGCTAAACTACAAGGACTCGGAGGAGGTTGGCCCCCAGACATGTGACATGCAGGCCCGCCGTCGTGTGGATATGCCCTGGTAACTCATGAACCAACTCCCAGCTATGGGTCAAATAGTTCCAAAGGTACAAAGGCTAAGGGAGTAAACCCCAACAGAAAATCCGGAGTGGAGCTCTTAAGGCGGTAGGAAGACAGACCAGTCTCCTTCTGACAACTCCTGCATCCTGATTCGTTCTCAGTCGTCTTGAAACAGTCCTGCCATTAGAACCGCCCATCAGGAAGAGAGAGAGAGAGAGAGAGAGAGAGAGAGAAAGAGATAGAGAGATAGATAGATAGAGAGAGAGAGAGAGAGAGAGAGAGAGAGAGAGAGAGAGGCTGATACTGCGCAAGTCTCCCTCACTTTAATCCAAGTCAAACGCAAGTCATGACATCAACTTTTTATTAACCTCAAGCCCTGTGGCGACAGGGAAACGGCAAACAGCAGGTGTGGATACACTGGAAGCTGTAGCTGTGAACCTACACGTAGGCGACTCAGGAGACGTGGTCATTCTTCACTGGACTGAGGCAGTAGTGGGTCCGGCAGCCTCCTGAGTGACCGAGCAGCCCTATTTAGGATCGCTCTGCTCGCCTCCGTAGAGTGAGGACGGGGCTAGAAAAAGTGCCCTAAAAATAGCCTGCTTCACCAAACTCTGGCCAGCATACCGCGGCTGGCGGGGATCCCCCTTAAGTGGCCGAAACAAAAGAAAAAAGAAGACAAAGGTGCTTACTCTAGCATCATGGAATGTCCGAACCCTGCTCGACAATGCAAAAGCAAATCGACCTGACAGACGAACAGCGCTTGTATCTCGTGAGCTTGCTCGCTACATTATTAACATTGCAGCCCTAAGTGAGACTCGTTTTGCAGACAAAGGCCAACTGACCAAAGCTAGTGGCGGCTACACCTTCTAGTGTGGGCGCAGTGCTGAGGAGCGGCGTGAAGCTGATGTGGGTTTTGCTATCAAAACAACTCACGTACCAAAACTAGCAAGCATTCCTGAAGGTATCAACGACAGACTAATGAAAATGCAGTTACCTCTTGGACGCACCATCAGCGTTACGCTGGTTAGCGCCTATGCCCCAACGATGACTAACCCTGATGAAGTCAAAGACAAGTTTTATGAAGAACTGGACTCTCATTTCCTTAGTCTCTCAGTCGGAGAAGCTTGTAATTCTTGGCGACTTCAATGCACGTGTCGGTACAGATCATCAAGCCTGGCACAACATCAATGGAAAGCATGGAGTAGGCAAATGCAATAGCAACAGACTCCTCCTCCTCCTCCTCCTCCTCCTTAGAACCTGTGTGTCACATGATCTCAACATCACAAACACTATGTTCTGCCTCCTAAATCGCAATAAAACCACATGGATGCATCCACGCTCTCGGCACGGGCATCAAATCGACTGCAATTACCAGAGTCAAGGTCAGGAAGGACGTGAGACTGACCAAAGCCATGTGCGGGGCTGATTGTTGGACCGACCACCGCCTCATCATCTCCAAATTCAGCTTCTTCATCCAACCAAAGAGAAGGCCCCAGGGTAAAAAACAGCCAAGAGGCTCAATACAGCCAAATTGAAATGTCCTAAAACAGCAGAGGAATTCCAGAGCAGCATACATAGTAAACTTTCTAAGTTCAATCTCAATCACAATAGCGTTGAAGAGAGCTGGATATCCTTCAGAGATGTTGTTCACTCTGTTGTTCTTGACTTTCTAGGTCATTCCACCAAACACCACCAGGACTGGTTTGACGAGAATGATCCTGAGATCCACAATTTGTTGCAGGAAAAACATCGCCTGCTAAGAGCGCATCAAAATGACCCAGCTTGTGTGGCGAAGAAAACTGCCTTCTCTAACATGCGCAACAAAGTCCAATCCAAGCTGCGTTCAATGCAGGATTCCTGGATCAGTGCCAAGGCAAATGAAATCCAAGGCTACGCAGAAAAAAAGGATACAAAGAAATTTTACGATGCACTAAAGGCAGTTTACGGACCACCGTCTTCGGGATCCTCTCCTCTGCTCAGTGCCGACGGCTCAACTTTACTCACGAGAAAGAAGGAAATCCTCAACAGATGCCTGACCATTTCAACAAAGTGCTCAATCGCCCTGGAGCCATCAATGATAACGCAATTGAATGTTTCCCCAAGTTCCCATCAATCAACAGCTCGGCACCGCCCCTATCAATCGAAGAGGTCAACAAAGCAATTCAGCAGTCAACCAGTGGAAAGCCCCAGGTCAAGATGCCATCCCAGCTGAGGTTTACAAGTCCGGTGGTGCAGCTTTGCGGGAGCAGCTGACCTGCTTGTAGCAGACCATGTGGAAGAAGGGACAACTACCACAAGAGTTTAAAGACGCCAAAATCGTTCACATCTATAAGCGAAAAGGAAATCCTCAATCCTGCGATAACCACCGAGGTATCTCTCTCCTGTCGATAGCAGGAAAGATATTGGCTCGCATCCTCCTCAATCGCTTACTTGGTCACCTGGAACAGGGACTCCTGCCGGAGAGTCAATGTGGTTTCCGCGCCGGTCGGGGGACAACTGAAATGATCTTTGCTGCCCGTCCGCTTCAAGAGAAATGCTTCGAATAGCACCGAGACCTTTACAAACCTTTATCGACTTAACCAAGGCATTTGCCACAGTCAGTCGGGATGGTCTGTGGAAAATAATGAAGAAATTCGGTTTCCCAAGTACTTTCATCACAGCAGTTCGTCAATTCCACGAAGGCATGATGGGGCGCGTCTTTGACGACGGTGGACCCTCGGAGTCTTTTCCGATAACAAATGGAGTTAAACAGGGCTGTATCCTTGCCCTTACACTGTTCAGCTTGATGTTCTCTGCAATGCTATTTGACGCTTTCAACGACCAGTCACCAAGCATCAACATTAAATTCAGAACAGATGGAAAGCTGTTCAACCCAAGGAGACTGCAGGTTGTGACAAAGAGGAAGGAAGCAGTGCTAAGTGATTGTCTTTTTGATGATGCCCCAAATGCCAGCAACAAGCGGAAATGCAAGACCAGATGAACAAATTCTTCGCAGCCTGTGACAACTTCGGCCTCACAATTAGCACCAAGAAGACCGAAGTTATGATCCAACCAGCTCTCAGAAATCTGTATCATGAGCCAACTATCTCAGTCAAGGGACAGAACTTTCAAGTGGTTGAAACATTCACCTATCTGGGCAGCACTCTATCTCGGACACCCACAATCAATCTTAAAATCAACAACAGAATCACCAAGGCAACCACTTCCACCTGAGATGTCGTCGAAATCTCTTCCATATCAGATGGCAAGACAAACTCCCTGATACAGAGGTCCTGAAAAGTGCTAATCTTCCCAGCATAACTACTGCCATTCGAAAGACCCAACAGAGATGTCCAGGTCACGTCTCCCGCATGCCAGATTAAAGAATCCCCAAAACAACTCCTGTATGGCGAGCTGTGCCAAGGAAAGCGTTCAGTGGGAGCAGCAAGAAAGCGCTTTAAGGACAATTTCAAAGTCTCCCTCAAAGACTTCAACATCAGTACCGAGTCCTGGGAATTGCTTGCAGCAGACAGCCGTCACTGGCGTCACCTCATCAACAAAGGAGCTGAAACAGTACAGAATCGTGCAACCCGCAAAGCTAGAGCTACAAGCTCTGTCCCCACAACACCTGCTCACCACTGTCCAATTTGTGGGAGAGCCTTCCATGCCCGGATTGGCCTTACAAGTCACCCCCGGAAGCACAAAAACAATAATTCTACTCACTGATGTCATGGTCATCTTCGACTTTGAAGACGAACACGATTAGGCGTAGTACTAACAGGACTTGTTTCGATCAACTGGGTCGGGACTGCATTTTCAATGTCGGGTTGAATACTTTTAGCAGGATTTGCAGGTCTATCAGTGAGTGGAAAGCGAGCTAGATGTCTCAGCGTAACTGAATCTTCCCGGCCATAATTATGTCGTATTCTTGCATATGTAGGGTTAGCTTCGAGGTGTTCCACTACTTCGATAATCGGGTCATATTTGCTCCTGCTACCAAACCGTTTTAATAATACCTCTCCAGGGTCACAGAGCCGAACAGGTAAAGCAGTACCAGTAGAAGAGCGCCTTTCAAAGTTGAACATGCGTTCGTGAGGAGTTGCATTTGTAGTAGTGCACAGCAGGGAGCGAATAGCATTTAAAACATCCTGTAGAACATCCTGTCAAGCGCTAAGGGGTAATCGTCTAGATTCCAGAGCTAATAACAGAGTGTTCCAAATATTGCCGTTGTAGCTCTCGCATTTACTGTTGCCTCTTGAGTTGTATGCAGAAGTGTTGCTGAATTTAATTCCAAGTCACGTCAAAAAATTTTTTGAATTCTTCCAACATAAACGAATTTCCTCGATCGGAATGGACAAATGAGGGGAGTCCGAATATGGAGAAAATATTTGTCAGGCACTGGATTGCAGTTTGCGAAGAACAATCGCGACAAGGGAAAGCAAAAGGAAATCAACTGTATTCATCGACGACAGTAAATATATAACGATATATCATCGAAGATACTGGAACAGGTCCTTTGTAGTCTATGGAGAGGTACTGAAAGGGAGCAGTAGAACGGATCAGTGTATTATTAGTAGAATCGAAGAATTGAGGTTTTATTTTGACAAAAGTCATACATTAAGATGTCACACACCGGACTTCATCAATTGAATATGGCATATTTCGTGACCTTACAAAATGCCAAAAGCGCTGTACTCCAGGATGTATTAATGAACTGTGTAGTAACTTTAGTTCTTCCAAGGAAGAAGCAGCAGCACCATGTACTCTCGATAATGGATCGGCAACAATGTTTGCACTTCCAGGAGGGTGTTTTATGTCGTATGACAACAAGAGAAGTTCCATTTTCCACCGTATAATTTTATCATTTTTAATTTTTCCTCGGTTAGCAGGTTTAAACATAAAACATACGGCTTGTTAATCTGTTACAATAGTAAAATGCTTCCTAGCAAGGAGATCCCTCCATTTTCGAACGCACTCGACTATGGTATAAGCCTTTTTCTCGACTATGTGAGGTCGTATTTCAGATGGGCTTAGCGATCGAGAAAAGAACGCTGCAGGCCTCTCAACCTGAAAGGGAGTGCCTCCGATAGCCTTTTCTTAGGCATCGGTTTCAATATTAAATCGTAATTCATCATCAACCTTTACAGACGATTCAGCAATGCCTTTCCTTAGTTTTTCAAAAAAGTTGCTAACTATATGAGTCATGGGGAATTGTTTATTTTCGACCAGTTGACGAATTTTGTATGAATACTTAGGTATCCATTTCGAGTAGTACGAAAACATTCCAAGGAACCTCTTTAACGAATCTGAATTGGAAGGAGGTGGCATTTGCAAAAGAGGTTAGAAACTCTCAGAATCTGGTTGCATAGTCCCGTTACAAATTTGGTACCCAAGTAAATGGATGAAATGGAGTGAAAACTTTGATTTTTCTCGGTCTATTTCGAGGTTATATGTCGAGGCAGCCTTTAAATCATTCCAAATTAAAATCATGTTCCTCCTGAGTTTACCGCAAATAGTAATATCACCTATACATGAAACAGTTCCAGATAATTTGTCAGAAATGAAAGAATTAATAAACCGTTGAAAAGCAGAAACCCAATTAGTGACACCCATGGGTATTAGTTTGAACTGGTACAAACGATTTTCCAACTTGAAAGGCCGTGTAGAGCCGATCTTCGGGACAAATTACGATCTGGTAGTAAGTTTTGGATAAGTCAATTGTACTAAGTATATGATATTGGGTTATTTAGTTCACGAGATCCTCAATCCGATGCAAAGGGTATGCATCAAGTAAGATGAAACGATTAATAGTTTGGGAGAAATCAACTACTAATCGTTTCTATTTATTAGGCGACCAAGTTATAATCTGAGCACGTCATGGTGAATAACTTGTTTCAATTACATCATCTTCAGCAGTTGTAGGATTTCCTTTTCAATGAATCGAGCATCTCCCGCACGGTAATTTCGGGATTTATTAGCAGTAGGTGTAAAAACTGGGGGTTAAGTTTCCAAATAATTTCACAGGGGCACAGCTGATCTTGGTTAGGGCGCAGATTTTTAGAATACCCTGAGGTCCACGAAAAGAAGTAGTGATACCCTGATGTAGTTTTAAAAAGGACACTCCGAGTATAATATTCATACAGGAGTCAGGAAGCACTGTAAAGTCAATTTCTTGATATTCGCAGCCATTGAAGGAAATATTCTCCGTGCAATATTTATTCCGATAGTTTGAGGGAAACGGCGGATGATGCCATGGAAATTACGGAATTACGTTTTAACAATACGAACACTGATAAAGTTATAGAACTGCCGGTGTCTATGAGGGCAGTTAATTATTTTCATTTTAATTCAACAATTTTAGTAATGGGAGGGCACCTATCACCACCTTTAGGATGGGCTACCATAATAGCAGAAGTAGAACGCGAGAGAAATGACCGAGTTTACCACAGTTTCGATATATCTTATTGCGGGCAGGACAATGACGGCGATCATCCTTAAAGTGACGTCTCTCTCCACAGGTGTAACACTTGCCATGAGCAGGAGGGGCAGCAGAAAACTGTACAGAATCACACTCCATACGAGAACCAATAGAATCAGAAATTTTGTTATAGTGGTCTCCTCGGCAGGATCAGTAGACACATTATTAGTTCAAATAGAAGTAGTAGTAGTAGTAGTAGTAGTAGTAGTAGTAGTAGGTGTAGTAGTAGCAGCGGCTACTCCAATCGGGGAAGCGTATGATTCAACACGAAAGTGAGCTTGTTCTAAAGCCCTAGCACATTGAGTAGCCTCTTTGGGAGTTAGCGTATCAGTTTCAAGTAGTCTAGCACGTATTACTGATGACAGGAGACCACGTATAAACGTATCTTGGATAGATTCATTCAGGTAAGTAGTAGGAGTAACGTCTTTAAAGTAACAGTCAGCAGCAAGTCGATTCAAGACCTAAAAATATTAGTCAACAGACCCGTTTTCTTGTTTCAGACGCGTGGAAAGCAGATGTCTAACATTAATAACGCTTGAAGGCTTGTCTTAAACACCTTTCAGTAATTCGACAGCGTGTTCAAATCCTGAACAACCCTCAATAACGTCAGCAACGGTGGGGCAGATGTTTAAATAAAAAACTTCAAATTTATCTGGCTTTAACGAAGCAATAGTTGATAAATAACAATTAAAGTTACGATACCACAACCGCCAAAGCTTGCTTGTCTGAGGGTATGTCGAGGATACGTCAAATTTGTCCAGACGAATGATCTTCTCCATGAGGGAAATTAAATGTTGTTCAATAAATTGTAATGTTGTAAGTATATGGAGACGTAAAAAAACTTCTTTTCAAGGCTTTATTAAACAACATTCAGAGCTATTCAAGCAAAAGAGAAAGAAATCAGTTTTTTTAAGAAAAAGGAACACAAGCAAAGTCATGTGGCAAGAAACTGAATTTGCATATCTATTTTTTTTATTAGTAAGAACAAAACAATTTAAATGAAAATATTTTAAACAGTAAGAACAAAACAATTTAAATGAAAATATTTTAAATAGTAAGAACAAAACAATTTAAATGAAAATATAACATGTTCAATAATACATAAATATAATTTCTTGAAATCGTAATTATTGTTTATGCAAACACATACGGCTACACCATGTTGACACTGTACAGAATAACATACAGGAATCAATTTCCGCTTATCCTGTATCTGCCCAGAGAAGCAGTTGTGCCTAATTTGCTCAGTGGGGGAGCAAATAAACACCATCTGCCCAGAGAAGCAGATGATATGGGCTTCTTAGAGATTGGCCATCAACATCGTGAGAGTACTATGAACACCGGGTAAAATCTGATGAGCTCCCAAAATCAAAACCTCAAAATGATGCTCCAGTATCACGAAACAAAAGGTATTAGTAAAAATCCTGTCATGAAATTGGCCAAAAATTTTCAATAAGATTGTCTTACAGGTGAGACTGAATCGGAGAGAAGTTAAAAGAATCGCTAAAATACACCAAGATCTCCTATTTCAAAAAACGGACGAATGGGCTAAAAGTGTGTCAACTATTTTCTGGGTTAATTTACCCAAAGCTTTTAGCTTAAAAGAGGATGGTCCCACTATGATCAGGAAAAGAATTAAAATGGCTGCTCAAGATCCAAGCTTGTTTAGTGATTTTCAGAAAACGAGTTATTTAGGCAATGACAGTAAGTGCAGTAATAAGTGTGAACCACCTGGCACACAATTGTAAGGTTCTGCTGGGGGACGGTTTTTATACGACGGCACACGATGGAGCGTGGAAATACCGCCACCCGACGGTCTGTAAAAAGGTGAATCTCAATAACAGCAGCAAGTCTTGGGAATGAACAATTGGAAATAAGTTATACACTATCAACTATGTCTATACAATTTCTGCAGCTACATACTTAGAAAAGTTAGCTATAAAACTTGGCATAAGGATATGGAACAATAAATATAAAGAGGCAACCTTGGTAAAAGTTAGTGTCTTCAGTGGTGCTGGATTAAACAGAGTTGAGAGGGAAAATATAACAGAACACCAAGCTCTTATGCATAACATATAAAGAAATTGGTATCTTAAGAAAATATATATCATTCCAGTGATTATAAGAGTAATTGGACTCGTGAAAAAAACTCGAAAACTACTCAGCAAATATACCCAGTGAATCAAATGCAAAATAAATTCAAAGAATTTCATTTAAAAGGAAGGTTAGAATCCGGAGAAGATTTGGTTAGTGCTTTTTCTCCAAGGTTTATTTATCTGCTTTGACTCTGCGGGACTATTTTATGTAGTGCTTGTTGATTCAAACATTTTATTTGGGAGGGGGGTTAACTTACAATTAGACGGTTATAGTTTTCTTGATTTCATGTAGTGTTTCTTTATACTTTTGTCGCAATTCTGCTGTAGTGTCTATTTTAACATATAAGTGAATGCAGCAAATTATCAAAAATATATAATAATAATAATCAAGTTATGAAAGCAGTACGCTATAGATTATGCAAACAAATACATCTTAACTAGCAGAGAAAAAATGGCACACGCAAAAACTGGAAGCACTTTATAAAAACGGAAATAACAAAACGCTATGGCATATAGACATTCTAAACAGACAACTCCATCTAATCCAAAGAACAGCTGTTATAATAATTAACACAAAGGAAAAAACTAGGAAGATCCTATATTTGGTCGTTCCAGCAACCAGAGGGTGAATATCTAGAAGATAGAGAAGGAACATTGTATTTTTGGTGGTTCTGGAGCAAAATCTGATAGAGAGAAAAGAGGTGTTGATGTTTCCCATTAAGGACAGGGTGTTAACAGTTTTTGAGAAAGGCCCCCAAAATGGTGGCTGAGCATCCACTATTACAGGTAGAATAGGTTATGTAGCTGACCTTGTTTCATAAGATGCATGTTATCACATAAAATGTTTTGCAAACTTTTTTCCAATAAAAACCTTCCCAAGGCATTCTCTTCTGCTGATTCTTCTAAGAAACAAAACATTGGTAGACCAGTGGATTCAGAGAGAAAGCAGTAATTTCTTGAAGTTGCTAATTATTTATAGCAAAATAACGAGGAGAAACTCACCATTGTCGATATTATTAGAAAATGGTGGAAATTCTCGAGGACACTGTCTTTAAACCATACAGTATCTTATACATGGAATCTTGATTGGTTAAAATGTCAAAGACAAAATCATTGTGACTGCAATTAATGGAAAACTTAATGTTGTTACATTCACAAGTAAAGCAAAATGTATTCTCCACGAATTATATGGACAGAGCCGCTTAACAGACAATTCAGAATCAGAGGTTAGAATAATAGAGACGGCAGCCAAGCTTATAAAGAATGAAAGTATCCAGAAAAGTTCAGAATATTACCTGTCTAAGAATAACTATGAACAGGATGCAATTCTTGACTATGCTCCTAAAACATTGTTGATCTCTCTCAGAAAGATATTTGCAGGCAAAGACAATGACTTGAAACTTGCATCAATAGGTCAAACGATAATGCAGGTTATTTGAACCAGAGTCCTCTTTGTACCTTTGCAGTTTGGTTTAGCAGTGAATTGAGGTTCTTGACTAACACTCTAAATAAGCATGACTTCTCTTCATCTTAATCGGAAGTGCATAAATTCGAAAGAAGTGCTGCTCTTTTTCATGGCGCTGAAACTCTGTTGAAACTGAATTTGTGCAGTTCGTGGACCGTTATATAAGGAGTATTGATGGATTACACACATTCCACGGTATGCCCGAAGATCTAATAAGGGTTGAATGGATCAACATCAAGTACATAGATTCACAGTACACTAAAAAGGCTACCAGTGACATTTAAAGAGCTCCTTCTAAAGAACAAGAAAGTTATCGATTCCACTGATAATGTTGACATCTTTTGGAAGGTTTCGCTTATTTTTCATCCACCCAGACCCGCATGCTCAGGTCTTATGCACAAAGGAACATGTCCTAAGAAATCAGCTACAGGTTTTTGCCAATTATTAACATGGACCCTGATAACCCAAACTGTGTATACTCAACATTATGTTACATTAGTGATTTAGTCAAGAAAAACAACATTACTCCAATTCGAACATTCGATCAGCAAGTATGGTACAAAGCAATGATGATAGTCGAGTCAAAACATGGTTCCAGTCCCTTGAAATCATTCGTCTTGCTACTTGGTGGGATACAAATGAGTTTACTGGGATCAATGACCGGTTCTGGATCGTAAGAACGTTTTGAACTTGTGTATGCTGAAAACACAATTCAGCACATGCTAAGTGGCAAAGCACTTGAAAAAAACCCCATTCATGCTCACTTCTTAGTTGATACTGCTCTGAATTCTATTTTTTAACGGAAGCCTATGATTTGCCACTTTCACATATCACTAAGGATAATCAATCCAAAACTGATGAAGAAGAAGTATTTCCTCAGAATAAAGACTTGAAAAAAGTTCAGTTACTATTGGAACGTCTCTTTAATGGGATTGAGATAATGTTCTATTATCTAAAACTGTGACCAAAATTACCCAGCGAATCAACCAGGGAAAGGATGCTATGGTTGACCAGCGAACAAAAAAATTGTGGATTCAATACTTTTATATGGTGAAAATCCATTAATTGTTCATCAATGCAGAGCGCGCCAGGAACGGGAGGTTGCATCTTGGCGAAAATAATGTCAATATTGGCTACAGTAGGACACATCCTGTATGCAAAGTCGGCCTAATTTACTTGCAGCAAATGGAAGGCCCGCCAAAAAACACTCCTGAAGTGTACTAAAAATTTTATGAAGGATTCTATGTGATTAGACGGAGTGGTCGCTACATGGCTGGCTTGTCGACGGATCTGGTTATTAAGCAGGTGCTAATGAGAAGCATAAAGACGTCTGGAGATATTATTCATGTAAGAGGAATGGACGAAATACAACAATTGTTTTGGACGCTATCAATGCCAGCGTGTGCTGAAATCAAATCAACATGCAACAACTAGCAGACATTTATTATGACATTACTGACTAGCAGCAGGAGGCTATATCGGCAATAAAATAGACGGGGAGTGAGGGATACATAGAAACTTTTTGCGTTTCCCCAGACATGTGGATATTTTCACGGAAGACGCGCCCATTTACAGCATTTCACGTTGAGTAACTGGAGAAAAAACATGAATGTGGGCAGAACAAATACATAGGAGAAACAATCATTAGAGAAAATGATCGGTCAAAAGCAAAGATGAAGCACTTGAAATTGATCCACAACTCCTATTCAAGAAATTGTATGTGCTATCTCCCAATGAACTCTCACCCCAGAAGAAGAAAGAACATTTCCAGTATGAACTTTGTGGTTACCCACGCACTTTTTGATTATTTCAGACTACCACAAGAGGCAAAAAAAACGGCTTTGGCAGGCGCAGTATGGGAACTGACTTCTTTTGTACAATTAGGTTCGCGGTCTCCAGATCTACAGTATCTCTTTGATGTTGGAGGACTAACTCAACATCTCCCATGGAGAATGGGCCACACATATTACCAGATCTGTGGCCAATGCCGCATATATGCTATAAATAAATATTGAAAAGCACGCATTGTCTTTGATGGGTATGAAAGTGGTCCATCCATTAAAGACGCGACTCGCTGACGCCGAACAGAGGGCTTTGTTGGTGTTAATGAGTCACTGCCCCCTTTAATGGTGTTCAAATTAAATAAGGTTATTTTACCTTGCTAAACAACAAAACAAACACTTGTTTATCAACTAGCAGTTTCGCTTTGATTGGGTCCTATGTACTTTTCATAACCTTATGTGCATATGTATATATAAAATAAAATTTCAAGTGTTTAGACCCACAATTAGCGGAGGAGTTTGGTAGAATCTGCAAATGTCAACTCTTTCAACTTTGACTTTTTGGCAGCCAAACTTTCGCCCAAAAACTGATTAAAATGCTTGCTGCATGTCTAAATACCCTTTTATTTAAAATATCAAATGTTTAGACCCATAATTGGCTGAATAGTTTGCTAGAGACCGCAAATATCAAATCTTGTGAACTTTGACTCCCTGGCAGCCAAATACTTGGCCAAGGACCGATTAAAAAGTTTGCTTTATGTCTGAATACACTTTATGCAAAATTTCAAATGTTCAGACCAAAAGTTGGCTGAGTAATTTTGTAGTGACCGTAGAGGTCAATTTTTTTTACTTTGGCCCTAATTCTGACCCCTTAACATTTATTGTTTAGGACTTAAATCAAGTTTAAAAGTTTGAACCATGTCCAAGTAATCTGCATCTAAAATTTCAAGTCCTTAGATTCAAAAATGTTGGAGGAGTTTCTTAGAGTTTTTAAAGGTCAAATCGTAAAAGTTTGACCCCTAGACAACAAAATGTCTGACCGAAAAACGAGTGAAAGGATTTTTCCAAATACCAGTATTCCTTATGTCAAATCTCGAGTCTATACACAGAAAATTGCACTTTTATTGATATATAGATTTGCTGGGAAAGATTTTGAAGGAAGCGGATTGTAAAGTAGTCCATGCATCTGGAGACGCTGACGTATTGATTGTGAAGACTGCTCTAAGACTGGCACAAACAGGAGAACACTTGTTATCATGCCAATAAAGATGATGATTAAAACATCTTATTCACGTCACGAATAAAGGCTAGTGCAAAAAGCGTTAAAGTCTAGAAAATCAAAGATATAAGGAAAGCTTTCGAGAGATGTGGTCTGTTCAAATACTCTTTTCATCGATGCACTGCTAGGTTGTAATTCTACATCCAGTGTTCATGGTATTGGGAAGGCAGCACCCCTTCAAATGGTGACGGACAATAGAAACTTTCTCAGAACTGGCAGAAGTGTTTCGCAAGGATAGCAGTGAAGAAGAGGTAATTAAAACTAGGAATAAGACTTCATGTGTCTATAAAATGGTAATAATCGGAAAAAATCAATCATCTTCGACTGAGGCGCTTTAAGCAACAGGTTGCAAAAAGCTCAAAGTATGTTGAGGCCAAATCAACAGCCTTCGATTTTACTTCCAAATCCAGGAATGGTAAAGTAGAAATCAGTTTAGACCTGACGAAACTGTCAGATGGTTAATTACAACCAATAAAGATTGACTGGTCCTGTAAATTTGTTGGCTATAATTATGTGTAACTGTACTTCATGTTGTACTACAGCAAGATGCAGTTGCGGGAAACATGGCATTCATTCTTCAAACTTGTGAAGTAATTGCAAAGGCTTCTACTGCACTAACTCACCACCGCCAGATCTTGATGATTATGAAGTTACCTTTGACTAATTCTTGACAAGAAATGTTCTTGGTCCGTTCATGAACTTGCTTACAGCATTTGACCAACTGACCATTCCTTAATTGCAAATTGTACTTTTATTTTGTATCGATTTTTTTTAATAGTAATGTCAGGAATTAATGTGAAAATCGTTACCTTGAAAAAAGCTACTTAGTCTGTTTTTATAACTTTTATATTCATGTTTGCATTAGAAATGAAAAAAAGCATTAAAACAATGGCATAAGATAGTTATTTTTTGTTGTTAATTTATTATTAAACATATAGCTACCTATGATTACAATTTAAAGCAAGCAAAAATGAAAAGCTAGCTTGGGGTGGGACTTACGTTGCTTTTCATGCAAAAAATATATTTATTTCTAATAAAAGGGTTTTTGTAAGGAAAAAAAACGTTTATTTTTGCTAATAATAGTCAGAAATGATGGACCTACTTGTTAGGAAATATCAGGAATTTTATGTCTCGAAATATTAATATAGTTAAGTTGGATTTTAAAGATGGCGACCATTGACCCCTTTTGGCAAGGTTACTTGTGCTCAACTTTTTTTTATCTGAAAGAAAGGGTATTCATGCGTAATATGCAAGTTAAAAACTTTGGTAGCAATTTGTTTGCGGTTGAGCTACATTTTAACTGGACTATAAACAGTCTGAAGTATTTTACTAGTGACGCTGCTCTGTGTTTATACCGTTTATTATGTAGTTCAACTTTTATGAGTTTTTTTTTGTTTTTTCTTATTAGATATTTCGTTTGCTTTTTTACTTTTTATTCCTGTTGCTTTTATGGTGTCTGCTTCAAAAACTCAAAGGTATTGTAGAATATTAAAATGATGTATTGGCGATAACAATTCACACAAAAGAACTTGGAAATTCATATGCATAAAAAAACTTCAAAACAATTTTCAATATTCCAAATAACATAGGAAAAATATACATAAGCAGGGTACATTTCAAAAATCCTCCTTATATTTAAAATATTATTTAAATCGAGACGAAAAAAATAACCATACACGAGAAAGTAGACAAATAAATCAGGCAATGTTATTTTAAAATTAGGAAATCAAATTTAATTGATAAACGAATGGCAACAATATCGCGAGCCATCTTCTATACAGGCTGCAAGCATCGTCACAAAATTCCAAATAAACGATATTTCAGACATCCATAATAAACATATAGTCATTAAAGAAACTTAAATTTGTTTAAAAATAATTTTCATTATGAAAATAAATCTACTTAATCAATTTACGCGATTTTATAATATTATATTTTCGTCACGGATATGTCTATTTTTTCCTTTTTTTTTCTTTTGAAGCTGTACCGGTATTCCTTGACAACCACTGTAATCTTAAATCAAATAACCCAATAAAATATAATAAAAGTATATAACAGAAAAAGCGAACGAGGAACCCATCGTTTACATAAGCTTAAAGATAGATACTGCACGATAGTTTTCCTTAATTAATTTGGAAACTTTTTCAAAGTAGCTTCATTAATACAACAACTATTATTAATAAACTACATGTGTATCTGATATTGTTGAAACTCGACTAAACACATGGGAATAAATAACTACAATACAAAAGTAAAGTAGCAAGACAGTATATACAATATTTATATAGAGTCCATTGGAAGAGTCATGGTGGGGTCGTCCCTGGAGAAGGTGTCGGTCGGCTGTTAGTCATCAACTCTTGGTCTCGTTGTCTCTCTGAGTCTCTCGTTGGATCTAAAAGACATTATTTTTCATAAATAAAGATTGTTTGAACTTCGCATTAAAAAAAATGTCCCAATGTCGAAGTCAGAGTGTGTTAAAATTATAGAAAGATATCATAAACAATAAAGAAGCTATTTAGTAACCTTTTGGACACCCTGTATAACAATTTGGGCTAGGACAGCAGTATATTCTTTTCATTCTTTTCACTCTCGAGTATGTATCCATTAATATCTTATATGCTTTTATATGGAGTGATGTGATTCTCGATTGATTAACCGTTTCTAACTGTGTCAGATATATTAGAGAGTCAAAACAATAATAAGAATATTCTGTTGCCGTAGCCCAAATAATACATAGGCAATCTGCATGGATTAAAATATTATGCGTAAGCATATTGTACAACCGGGCAATGACGGGCGGCCGCTAGTATATATATATATATATATATATATATATATATATATATATATATATATATATATATATATATATATATATATAAAGCTGAATGTCTCTGTGTGTGTGCGTGTGTGTCCGGTCACGAATAGGCTCCTATATGGTTGACTATTTTAAACAACTGATTACATATAATGATAGAAGATGTATCGAGACACAGGAACGGGTATGTTTGATCTGGCAGAACAATGGTTCATTAAAATTGTGGGGTCTGCGTTCGCGCCTGGTCCACAAAGTATGGAAATAAAAAAGTTAAAATTAAAAAAGAAAACGTTTACAAGTGTTTTTGATATAGATGTACATACGAATACTTTGATAAGTATGTTTTAACTTAAATAGGGATGGTATAATAAAATTGTGGGATCTGCGTCTGCGTCTGCGCCTGGCCCCCATAAAATGGAAATTGGCACAAACTTTAATAAAGAATTTTCATACCTATCTGCGTAAGTATACTTTGATAATTATGTTTCAGTTTGAAGAAATATGGTATAATAAAATTATGGGGTGTTCGTTCCCGCCTGACCTCCATAGAATGGAAATATGTCAAAAAGTTTAACAAGGTTTTCTAATATAGATCCATATAATATTGTGATAAGTGTTTCAGTGTGAACAGGTATGGTATAATAAATTATGGTGTTTATCTATTTTATTTTTACTTTCATCATATTTTGGTTTGGTTTTGATACCCCCAAATTCGAAGCTATCTCTTTACAACCCTTCCTTTTCATAACCTATCATACTTTAACAAATCAGAGTCATTTTCTGTAGGTGCTTTTGAACCCAGACAACGACGGGTACTTTTGCTAGTAGATATATGTAAATAAATAACGGTGATGATCGCGATAGAAGCGTTGTTTTGATTTATAACTGAAATACGTAATTTGTAAGATTACGTTTAACACAATGCAGATTAAAAAAAAAAATGGAAACATTTATTCATTTAAGATAAAATATTTTACGACGTCCATAGCGTTTTCTTCAGAATTATGGTCTATTCGTGGTTTATTTTTTTTTTTGTTGTTGTTCTTTCTTCATGGCATGGTTACACTAAGAAAAGTAAAAAAAAAATCCATAGGCTCTTATTACATGGTGATATTTTCAAATGCCCATAGCAGAAAGATCAAGATCATATATAGTTTTTATTTTCATTTTCATCTAAAAAAAAAAAGTCATAATTTAAAAAAAATCCATGGAATGAAGAAATAAGCGTTTTGATACTGTTCTTTCTGTTTTAGGGCAATAAATTTTGTAAATGTTAATTTACATAAATTGTATCTACTTACACACACACACACACACACACACATACACACACACACACATATATATATATATATATGCGTGTGTGTGTGTATGTGTGTGTGTGCATATGTGACTATATATTTGCATAGAAACGCATGCGATGCTACGGTGCATGTAAATATATTTCCAAGTTTCACCACCGTATCTTATTCGATCCAATTCTGAATATCTGCTCAGAAAACTTAAATTTGATTTCCTGTGTCTATATCCAGACTTATTGTCTACAAGAATGGAGCCGAATCTCTCTGTCATTGTCAATTTGTTCTGTGTTGAGAATGAAAAGCAACGAAAAGAAATTAGTATTAGCACCAAAGAGGGTAGTACTGCAGTTTCTGCTATCAATATTTTGAGGTAGATAACCATGATATGGAGAGAACGCTGAGATTTAATTAGGGATGGAGGATAATGAAGGATTAAAGGAAGATAGGATACAAATGAGAACGTTTGTATTGAATGAGGTCTGAGAAAAGATGTGCTTTCTTACCGAAAGAAGGAAATGCATGCAAAGAAAGAAAGATAAATAAGAGATTGAAATAAATAATAAGGAAAATATTATGGGAATGAAAGTAGATAAACATGAAAATTAATTTATTTTATTGCGGACTATTATCCTCATCGTTTTTTTTTTTTTTTTTGATGTTTCACGGCGTTTCGGCCAACTATTCCTCTGGCCTTCATCAGGTAATAACCGTGACGGGATAGGAACTCCGAATCTCCTAACTGCATTTTCAGCAATTACTGCCTTTCCATAGTTTCCATAGTAATTGCTGAGAATGCAGTAAGGAGATTCGGAGTTCCTATCCCGTCACGATTATTACCTGATGAAGGCCAGAGGAATAGTTGGCCGAAATGTCGTGAAGCAACAACAACTAAAAAAAAAAAGATAAGGATAATAATCCGCAATAAATAAATTAATAAATAATGCTCATCTCAATGAATTCCAATTAGAATAACATATAAACATGACAATGTCTGAAATTCAATTAATGTAGATATAAACAGACATTTTCAGAGGCATATGTTATAATTCATGAGGTCTTACCTCAAATCAAAAGTTGGATAAATTTATGCCAATCGTTGCCCAATTAATGCTAATTCATATTAATCTATAATAATAACTAATTGTGCATCAAAAGAATACCATAGTACTTTTTACACTGCAGCTTATTGTTGTAAAGGTTCATACAATATTTAAACCAGATCGGTATAATAGTTTCGACAAAACTTCTACCCTTAATTTGGTGTTCTGGTGACTAATCCTTAATCTCTATCAATCCCTAACTGTTCATTGGACAGGCATCATCATACGTACTTCGCTGCAGATTATCTTAGCAAATATTCATACAAAATTTCAATACAAAAACAAAATGCAAATATAGGGGTGGCAATCTAGACGAAATTGTGTTTTAAACTTGGAAGAGTGCCACAGAAACATATCGAATGCTTCAGACTGCTTTTAAACTATGTTGCATGAATCGAACATCAGTTTTTGAGTGGCATAAAAGATTCAAATATGACAGTGAATCTATGAGGGGTGACGAAAGGTGTGCGAGGAGTAAATAAGTAAGAATACAAAGGTTGATTGGCCAAATAACGAATTTCATGGATTAAAAACATTTAAAGATGCAATAGGCTTTTTCATGCCAGAAATGTTACAAAAATGGAAGACATTCCCGAATATTTGAAGAAAATCTTGCCTGATATCAATTATTCGAAAAGAGAAAATACTCTAACTTTATTGCTTAATACTATAATCCATTGCCTTTTGTCTGTGAAATGTCAAATTTCCGTAACTAATGAGAATAATCAGTAGGCATCATTGCAAAATTGTATTAGACCTTATTATATTACAAAATTGTATCATTATTTTTATCTTATTTTTTTTTACACAGTAGTCACCACTTATCAAGGTCCGGAAGCCACTCAGGGATAAGGGTTATTGCAAGTACATTACGTCAGTGTGGAGATTTGATGAAGTGTTTACATAAGGAGGCGGTTCATTAGGAATTTGTTAACGTTGGACTTGAAGCCATCCAAGTTGTAGTCAGGTGGGAAGCAGGCAGATGGAACAGAGTTCCACGTGCGTGCAGTTCTAAGAAAGAAGCTTTGTTCATGGAATCCACGTTTTGATTTAGGCACAGATAAAGAGTGGGGGATATTTTTCACAGTGGATTCAGCTAGACGGGTGTTTTCCGTGAAACATTGACGAGAGGGAGCAGAGATTGGAGTTCAGACGAGCACCTGCCATGGAAATAACGATAAAACAAAGATAGGCTCGCAACGTCTCTTCTGTGGGAGAGAGGTTTCAGGGTAGAGAAAAGGGCATTCACCACTAAGCCTATTTTGTCAAGCCAGGATAGGCTGTTTTTAGCAGCTCCTGCCCAGATATGGCAGCAGTATTCCATCCTTGGACGTACTTAGCTTTTATATAGATAGAGAATTGCATCAGTAGTAAGATATCTTCTGGGGCAGTAGAAGGATCCCACCATCTTTCCAGCGATATTGGCAACAGACTTGATGTACGTGTTCCATTTCAGATCAGGAGTAAAGGTCAAACCCAGAAGCTTGTCAAAACACGGGACCTCTCCCAGACGAGAGCCATCCATCACAATTGATGCCAGATGGGGATCAGAGCGTTGATGATGTAAGGATAGGAGTTTGGTTTTAGATGCATTAAAGGTAACCAGCCACGACTTCCCCCACTGAACCACGCACTCGAGATGAGAGGAGAGAGAATCAGAGAGAACTTTGTCATTTACAGCCTTTGATGTGTTACCGTAGATGGTCGTGTCATCAACATAGATGTCAACGAATGATTTAAGTATGTGTTTAGGGAGGTCATTGATGTAGATCAGGAAGAGAGTTGGGCCCAGGATTGACCCCTGAGGGACTCCAGCATTAATACTGCAGGCCTCTGATTTTTGTCCATCAACCACTACTCTTATGAGCCTATCGGAGAGAAATGATTTAATGATTGAGAAAGCATTTCCAGTTATACCGTGGCTGGAAATCTTGTGAAGTAGACCCTTATGCCATACCTTGTCGAAGGCCTTTGATATGTCAAGAGCAATTGCTCTAGAAAGGAAGCCTTTGTCAAGAGATTCACTATTTATTTGTAACTAATTATATTACACCTTTGATTTTATATCCATTGTTCTTTTTTTATTATTCTTACTCTCATTCGCCTCAAACAAGATATATTGTCAATTGAATAAGGGCTTCTAGTTGGGATCATATTTGCAGTGGACTATACAATGATTTGAACATTGAAATATCTGCTCGCTTTATAATTAATTCTTACACATGTAACAGAGTGCATATGAGCGTGTATGAAATTATCAGCAGCAGGGAAGGTTTTATGGCAAGCGATTATATTAGCAGCAGGTGCTGCGTTTGAACGCGTATGCAAATTGGCAAGTATGCTCCGGCTTGCGTCTGAAGAAAAGGTAAAAAAAAAGACCCCCCACATGGTCGGGGAAAGAGATTTTCGTGTAAAGTGAATGCGAGAACGGACTGCATGTGACAAGCATGCGGTCGGAAGAAAGAGTGCGGTTGAAAAAGATCGACGTATAAGAAATGGATGTCTACGGCCGGCATGTAGTGGAGCCGAAGCGATGTTGAGTAATGATAATAAATGCTTCTGTTAGAAAAAATAAAGAAAAAGAAAAATGTCGACCCGGATTTTTCTTTCTTTCTTTTCTCTTTTGTTCGTTTGTAACTGCTACGTTACACATTTAAGTACAATCGGAGAAGCAGTATGAAAGGAGACACTATTAGCGTAGGAAGCTTTGCGAGATTTAGGTAATTGAACACTGAAGTGGTAGGATTTTGCTACTTTACGGGTTAGTCGAAAGTAAGTACGTTGACAAGGCATAAGTGCTATGAGTTCATCAGAGTCCAATCGATTAAAGTACTTGTAAAACAGACACTTGGATGCAACACTGCGGCGATAGGACAGGTTATGGTCTTGCTTGATAGTGGGGGGGTTCTATTGGATTTAAGATCCCTTAAGTGTAGATATGGCAACAATGCTCCATGCATGGACGGATAATGGCTTTGTAGAGATACAGAATGAGACAAAATTGATACAGTAATGAAATAACATCTATGCCTATTGTTATGAAAAGACACATACCCCAGTAACTAAGAAAGCCAAAGTAGATAAGCTGTAAAATGATTTAAGGAAAAGGCTAGAATCGAACCCAGTAAGCAAGTGTTTAAAGGTAATAGATATTGAAATCTTAGGAATGCAGAACGATTGTAATTGTTCTCGCAAATAACTAAATATACAAAATACAGGTAATGATTCATTCCTTCAGAAATAACTGGATATTAAATATGTCAGTTAAAAGAATGAGGCATACGAGTTTTAGAAATAATTTACAAAATAGGTTAAAAGAGATACAATTAAATTTATGAATTTCTTTTGTTTATCAGAGGTGTGTAAACACATGTGCAAAGAGCACGGGTAAATTGAAACGCGATAAAATCACATTGGTTGATCACACCTCTGACGTCATACAGAAAAGAGATTCTCAATATATTGAGAGAGGGTTCGAAGTTTAAGAAGGTGTTGGAGTTAGTGAGTAAGTAGACGAGAGTTGGGCAGCTGCTAAGAGAGAGGCGAGAGGAGGAGAAGAGGAGACCATGTAGTCGTAAAGGCTTTAATCCCTGACAAGCATCAATCATCCAGCTGGTATGAATAAAGAAACATGTAAGATCTGTAAACTTGTCTCGTCGTCGTCACTACAAGTAAAAAATAAATGTGTTTGGACTGTCATCTTGTAAACGAACTTTGTATAACACCCTTCCAAGTAATACCCCCGTCATCATCATCAATAATGTATCTCCTTTCTATCTGCGTTAACAAGAACTGTTGCATAAATGTTTCAGCTCCGTTTAAATAATAATATGGTCACCCCTCGCCAAACTTTCACGAAAAACACTCGTCCAACCAAAACCACTATCAATAATTTCCCACACTCTTTATCTGTGCCTAAACCTAAATGCAGATTCCATGATCAAAGCTTCTTTCCTAGAACTGCACGCCTGTGAAACTCTCTTACGATTGCCTGCTTTCCAGCTGACTACAATCTGATTGTCTTCAAGTCCAACGTAAACAAGTTCTTGATGAACCGTCCCTCTAAGTAATCCAATTTACAAAATTCCCACTACTTATGTTTACTGCACTATAATCACATTGGCTAATGTATACCCATTAAACCTTATCCTCGAGTGGCGTCCGAGATTTGATAAGTGGTGATTCTTGGGTAAAAAAAAAAGTCCCAAAGAATCTTCACAGTTGTCGCCGTATGTAAACAGATATAAATGTCATCATCCATTTCATTATATGTTCTCCTATAGACACACATTCCAATATGAACCGTTGGTACACAACACTGTGTGATGTGTTTAGCGTCGTAAAGAAACGAATATTTTTTTTCATCACGCATGTCTCCGAATATAATCATTTAAACTTCCAACTCCGTTCGCTACTTTGTTCGTATACTCCTATCCTTTTTAAGGTAATTCTCATATTGTACTATTTCACGTTTTCACTTTCACTGGCGTTATCCCTGAGCGCTCTAATCTTCGTATGCATTATATGATAGTTTTTCGACTTCCCCGAAGCGACGTCAATACTAAATGATGTAAAGGACTTTTTTTCCGATGTGTTTTATCACTCACTTTATATTTGCGATGTGACGGATTAGGCACCTTATAGAAATTCGACGTCAATCATCCTGTCAGTGACGATCTGAAAACCGCGCCAAATGATAGAGAGCTTTTAAGATCGGAAAAGAAAAAGACGTTTAAACTCTTATAGGAAATGGAAAAGCTTATGAGTTGATTACCAAGACACTTAAATGGCGCCTGTCTTTGTTAATAAATCGGAATTTCTTTATGTCTGCGTCGCTTTCTCTTTATTGTATCAACCCCATCCCGCCCCGATCCATTGGTTCTATCCAACGACTATCTACATTAAAAGCGTGACCATGACACGCCCTCACATTAAAGCTGTAAGGCCGATCCTAGACAAATTAATAGTGTAAGATTTTACTTGTGTTTGCATTATTTTGTTTTATACTCGACTAAACAAATTCAACAGGATTATTTTTATCATTTATATTTGCAGTCTTATGAGAGGTATGTATTTTTGTTTTATATTTTGTTGATTGTGTTACAAAAAAATGTTATTTATACGTGTGCTTGTAAATGTTGACTCTATAATGATAAACACAATATATGCTACATTAGCATATTTAAGCGTCTTGTACGACCGGGTTTCGCCTGGTAGCGCGTTAGAATATATATATATATATATTTATATAAATATATATATGTGTGTGTATGTATATGTATATATATGTATATATATGTGTAAATATATATTCCTATAAAAATATTTAGGTTGAAAATCTTACGTTTCCAAGTGAAGCGCAACAGAAACATGTATATACATATGTAGCCAAAAATATTTGTATGAATAAATACAATATATATATATGCATATATATATATCTACTATTATACATACATATATATATATATATAATAGTAAATAGTACCGTTCGTGTGTGTCTGTGTCTGTGTGTACAACTCCCAATGACCAAAAAAATATAAAGGCCAAATGTGTGTACACCTCTCCTGGTCAAGAAATATTAATGCACATGTTAGGATACTTCTATCAAAGGAGACATTATATTGTATACGGACTTTCAATTCTTCAAACCACATTTACATTATTGAGTTACGGTCATTAACATATCACATTAAATTAAATCTATTTAAATGAGTACATCGATGACATTACTTATTCGACATAATAGTTTTGTTTCAACTGTACAAATTAAACAAAATTTTATTATCTAGTTTATTTAAACTTCAAGTTACATTTGATTTAACTGATTGTATCTGAAATCTGAAACCGTTTTATTTTCAAACCAAAAACCAGAAAACCGAAAGGGGAAATAACTGTGATAGTTTAATTGAAACGGGGCAAGTTATTAAATATTTGTTTTCATTTCGAAATATTATGCTAAGCCGAATTATTTTTTTAATTTTTAATTCGGAGGAAATTTTTTTTCGCTTATTCTCAATTTTTAAATAACTTTTTTATTTGTTAGAGAAAAATAATTAAAACTAATGTCTTCATTTACTTGCATCCTCACGAGGGCAGAGTTAGTCAGAAACACATGTGAACAAAATCCATCATCCTCTTTTTGTTTATAAAATTTAATCAGTGTTGCCCAGGATTTATTATAATAATTATACCAAAGCAAGTGTGTTTAATTGCCTGCAAAACAGACTTTCTTTATAATTTATTTAATATCTTAAATTAAAAATGCTCAATTTTTACGACGTGACCCAGCGTCTTTTAACCCCTAGAAAAAATGGTTAGTTTCAAGTTTCTTTCCAACTCCTCAAAAAAACTTGAAAATGATAACTTTTAATGGTTTTCGATGGTGCTGAAAACGAATATCACATTTCTCACCACCTAATAATTACTTCATATCATAAATCAAATTTAACTATGATATTCGTTTTCAGCACAACCAATAACAAGCGCTGGTTTTTACTAAGAGATTCGTGTATGTTTTCATAATTTAAGACGTAAATAATGCTGTCAGTAAGCTTACACGAGCGGTTTACAAAAATATTTTTTTGAGGTGGGTACTTTATTATAGAATTTGTATAATTTTTACCAGGTGCTCCTGTACTTTACTTAACGGCCTTTTAATGTAAGCAGGATTTTTGTGAAATATTAAACTACAGAGGCACATGTTAACAACTATATAAGTTCTATAATGAAAAAAGAACGAAAAACAAAAGTATGCTTTTGTAAACTTACTAACAGCATTATTAGCGTCCTAAATTTTGAGATAAAAAAATGAACGTATCTCTTAATAAAAAAGAAACGTCGCCATTTTTTGGGAGTGCTGAAAACGAATACCACAGTTAAATTTGTTATATGATATGAAGAAATTACTAGGTGACTAGAAAGAGTGTGCTCACTTTACGTTAAATTTATATAGGAAAGTGATCCCCACTTTTTGAACAAGTAATTTCTTCATATCATGAAAATTACTTATCTGCCCAAATTTAAACGTAATATTCGATTTCAGCATCACGGAAAACCATTAAAAGTCGTCATTTTAAAGTTTTGAGGGGAGTTGGAAAGAAACTGTACATTGACCAAAAAAATTAAGACCTGTTTTTATACGTTTAAGCAGTCTTTATAAATAACATGAAAGAAGAAATTTTGAAAAAAAATTACATTTTAGCGTGGGGGATATCTTTTCTATATAAATTTAACGTAAAATAAGCACCCACTTTTTGGCCATAAAGCGTTCTTTCGCATTTTTCAAGTTTGGCGATCGAGGGGGGGGACAAAACATGACAACTACCCAAACTTTTTTTTGTGTATGGTGGTGGGGGGGCAGGAATTATATTTGAAACATAAAATAACAATACATTTAATTAATTTTTATGAAAATGTTGTGTACTTTCACCTAACAATTTTATAAACAGAACGAACCCCAAAATATGTCAAATTCAATTTTTGGGGGGTGGGGTGGGGGGATTACATTAGAAATATAAAATGACGAAAAATCTCATTTAATTGTTTTTGGAATTAATTTTTGGTAGATTTTTTTTTCTTTTTTTTGCGATCGCACGAGCATTCGCTGCTATTTTTATTGGAACAAAAGTTGTAATGATTTATTTTTAATCATCTTTTCTTTGCAGGGGGGGGTCTTTGCAGTATTCAATATCCGGAGAATAGTTTCTTTTCTTTGTAGCTCTTCTGCTGAAATATCTGGTGGAGAGGGTATCACGTACTTCGTTTTTTGGGCCATTACATTTACATGTTTTCATCCGTTCTTTCATTTTTTGTTGTGGGGGTATCCACGTTGCCCATGATGAAAACTGAATTATGTAGTAGAGCTGACATCTATTCAATGTAGCCACCCTCAGCCGCAATCACCGCCTTGATTCGAGTCCGGAATTGGGAGCATGCCTTTTCCGTAAGCGCCGGCGTGATCGCGGTGATTACTCGGCGAATAGCGACGATCGGGCTGGCTTTGGTGTTGTGAGAGGTCATGTTAGGGTCGTTCTCAACGTATGACCAAACGAAGTAGTCCAGTGGGTTCAGGTCGAGGGTGAGGGGAGCCAGTGAGATAAGGGTAAAAGTCGTAACAGTCCTTCTGAAGCAAAGCCTCTTTGGATTTGTGAGCTGGCGCCGAGTCCTGCTGCCACAGCCATGGTCTACCAGTGGCCATCTAATTGCACGACCGGTCGATTGATTTTACTAGGGGATCACCGCACCATTATACACATCCAGATACACTTTGCGTTTGACTTTCGAGCTAACTTCGAAGATGTGAGGCGCTATAGTTTAGCCATTAGTTGAAACCATACCAAACACCATAACCGTGGCAGGAAATTTTGTTTTAAACATTCTGAGAACGCTACTTTTTTTCTAGCAATTCAGCGATGAAGTTTGAGTGTCGGAAATTGTCCTATTGCAATAGCTTGGATAGATAGAGAGCATGAGTTGTACAACGAAGCATCGTCGATCTCATTCATTAAACATTTTCACTTTCAGACAGGATAGAAAGCTCCTATCGTTCATGGGATTTGTACACCACGCGCCAACTAGTAAATTGTCTGCAACAACAGAAACGGAAATACTATTTAAATGTATACGTGCTAGAAAAAGGAAATGCTGTTGAAATTTAAGCGTGTCAGAAAAAAGTTTTATTCAATTTTAAGCGTAATAAAAAGGGGAATTCAATCTTATTGTAAGCGTGATAGAAAAAGAAAATTCAATTTAAATGTACGCGTGACAGAAAGAGAAATGTTATTTAAATTAAAGCGTGGCAGAAAGGAAAATGCTATTTAAGTGGATGCGTGACAAACAAAGGAAATATTTATTAAATTTAAGCGTGACGCAAAAAGGAAATGTTATTTAAATTAGGCGTGACAGAAAGGGAAACATTTTTTTAAATTCATGCGTTACTGAAACGGAAATGTTATTTAAATTTAAGCGTGACAGCAAGGGAAATGCTATTTAATTTTAAGCGTTACAGAAAGTGAAATACAATTTCAATTTATGCGTGACAGACACAGAAAACACTACTTAAATTTAAGCGTGACGCAAAAAGAAAAATGTTATTTAAATTAAGCGTTACAGACAGGGAAACGCTTTTAAAATTTAACCGTTACAGAAAGGGAAAATCTATTTAAATTTAAGCATGACAGAAAGGGAAATGCTATTAAAATGTATGAATGAAAGACAAAGGAAAGGCTATTTAATTTTTAGTGTTACAAAAATGGAAATGCTATTCAAATTTAAGCGTGTCAGAAAGGAAAAATCTCTCTAAATTTAAGCATTACAGTAAATGGAACAGTTATTTAAATAATAGCGTGACAGAAAAGAAACTACTATTCAAATTTACGCGTGACATAAAGCAAAATGCTATTTAAATATATGCGTGATAGACAAAGGAAATCCTATTTTCATACAAGCGTGACAGAAAAGGGAAATTTTATTTGAATTTAAGCGTGACAGAAAGGGAAATCCTATTTAAATACATGCGTGACAAACAAAGGAAATGCTATTTTAATTTAAGCGTGACAAAAAAGGGAAATGTTATTTAAATTTAAGCGCGACAGAAAGGAAAATGTTCTTTTTACAATTTAAGCGTTACAGAAAGGGAAATGCTATTTACATTCCAGCGAGGTAGACAAAGAAAACGTTATTTTAATTTAAGCGTGGCAGACAAGGCAAATGCTATTTAAATATATGCGTAACAGACAAAATTAAAATATATTTAACGTTAGTCGGGTCAGGCAAAATAATAGCTATCCTATTTGTTATTTTTATTTACGCATGACAGACAAAAAAAATTGCTAGTTAAATTTGAATGTGATAGACCAAACAAAACACAGGTTCTAGAAATACTATCTACATTTTAAAGTGACCGATGGGGAAGGCATGCCATTTAAAATTTAAGCGTGACAGACAAATGAAAAAGCTAGTTAAATTTATGATGTGCGGGTTATAGAAATACTATTAATATTTAATCGTGACAGACCAAATGATATGCTAGTTAAATTTAAGCATTATAGATCAAAGAACATGTAATGTTTAACCTAATTGTGACAGACAAAAGATAAATTCTTGTCAACCGCTATTCAGAAAAGCCAACCGATGGACGTATCTTCTTATAAGTGGAGAAAATGGACATATCTACAGGAAGATAACTCATGACAACCTTTGCGTTTAATGGTGAGTATATTTGATCGTTATCCTGTCCAACAGATTCACGGTTCGATAATTGACAGACAAAGCTTTTCATGCAAATACGAGGACGCAGTGCAAAGAAGAAAAAATGAGGATTGATTTTTCAGCACGAATTTTATCCGGATTATTTTCGGAAAGATAAACTAAGGAAATTCTCATGAGGATGGGCTATGACAGAACGGAAATCTGGAACGCAAAAACCACAGAAATGTCGCCACCATTCTTACCATCAGAATCTTCATATAGTGTCCATCACAAGAATTCCAACACCAACAATAATGATTATAAGACAAAAAACATCTTAGCTGATAGTTCACCACATATCAAGACAAGAGGGCCACTCGAGGATAAAATTTAAAAAGATTATACTGCGTTCTCTTCCTGACAAATTAGTAAAACTTAATAATTAAATGAATTGACCTAAAAAATACGTATATTCGTTAAATTAAATTAATGAATATATTCATAAAATCTAATTAATAAATTAAACATAATAAATATATTTATTAGTTCAATTAATTTATAAGTATATTTGTCAAGATTAGGTATTAATTAGATTAGTTCAACCTAACTGATACATAATTAAGTTAAAACAAAATTTATCAGTATACAATATAAACTTAATAAGTGTATCAATTAAATATAATTAATATATCCGTTAAAATTGATTAATAAGTATTTTAGTAAAACTTATGTTAGTGAAACATGTAAAAAAATTTATGAGTTAACTTTAATAAATTAATATATTACTTAAGCTTTAATCATAAAATATTAATTAAACTATTAATTAGTATATGTATTAAATCTGATTCTAGATATATTTGATAACCTTTAGTTATGAGTATATTAGTTAAAATTTATTTAGATGTATAATCGCTAAACTTAATTATTAAATATACTAATAAAACGAGAATATTTATTAACCTTATAAATACGTAATAAAACAGTAAAATGTAAAATAATATACAGCAGTAAATGGCAAATTGCAAAGATGTTTTCAAAGTGATTTATTTAAAAATAGCAGGACCCATATACCGGCGTTGCCCAGTGGAAGTATGCCGCCAACCCACTTGTAAAAAATAGGACCCCACTCAATGACCCCACTCACTTGAACACACACACACACACACACACACACACACACACACACACACACACACACACACACACACACACACACATATATATATATATATATACCTGGTGCTTACTCTAGCTAGTAAAAATCAGATTATTTGTTATTCGCTCCCACGGATTAATATTTACATTAGATAATGTACATGCTTCTCCTAAATGAAGTTTTGGCTTCCTTTACTATTTCATTTTGTATAGAGGTGACGCACTCTTGTCTTACGAATATGTCGAAATAATAGATGTCATTATTTATACACGTCTGTGTATGGAGTAGTTCTACCATTTTATGTGCTGTTTAGTGTATTTCTTAATCAGTTATTCTATTTTATTTTATATTTATTGTGTATACAGTTGTTTTCTATTTCGCTTCTTTTGGTTAATATATTTTGAAAGTCTCTGACGACAAGAACATCCAAGAAAGGAAGCGAATTGTCCTTCTCACTTTCCATAGTGCACTTAAGAGCCCCATGTAAGGAATTCAGCCTATTAAAAAATATCGATGCTTTACTTTGCGAAGGTAAAATAGCAAAAGTGTCGTCAACATATCTGAAATATGCAGTGGGTTTAGTTGTAGAATTGAACATAACGGATTCATAGTACCCGACGAAAATATCCGCTAAAGTTATGGCCAACGTCAACCTGGCAGTACATTATATCACAAAAAGTAAACTCCACGGATTTAGTTCACATTAAAATGAGTTCAATAAGAATCTTTTTAGAAAACCGTGAAGCAGTCAGGCGACCATCATAGAGCGCGTCGGTACATATGCGTATAGTCTCATCCAACGGTATGTAGGTAAAGAGACAAGAGACATCAAATGAGCACATAAAAGACGTCTCTGTATTTGAATCCAACCCACGTACACAATCAACGAACCGAAAAGAATCTGGGATGCAATGCGTGGTATATAACTCACGCACAGGTTGCAGAATTTCCACAAGGACAATTCGCTTCCTTTCTTGGATGTTCTTGTCGAACGATCAAGGGTGGGGGAGGAAAAAAATTGAATTCTTTACATGGGGCTCTTAAGTTCACTATGGAAAGTGAGAAGGGCAATTCGCTTCCTTTCCTGGATGTTCTTGTCGAACGATCAAGGGTGGGGGAGCTTTCTCACTACAATTTATAGAAAGCCGACATTTACTGGCCTATATGTGAACTTGTTGTCTTTTGTACATAAATCACGTAAGGTCGGCTTAATTAATACTTTGGTACATAGAGCTCTCATGATTTGTTCGCCTAACAGATTAGACGTCGAACTCGATAAGATCAGGGAAATATTCATCAATAATGGTTATCCTGTTGACCTTATTGATGACTGTATTTTCAAAATGTTGCGGATTTTAAATCACCTAAAAAGTTTGGACCCTTGAAATACCCGGTTTATTAAAATTACCGTGGATTGGGGAAAAGACTTTCCAAACAGATTCGCAGAAGTATTTACGACTGCTTTAATTCTGTGTCCTTGCGTTTGGTATATACTACGAGACCTACTTTTCCGTCTTTTCGCAAGGATAGTTTGCCTTACACCCAAAACAGTAATATTGTATATCAATTTAAATGCCAGTGCGATGCTGGTTATATTGGGCGAACATCCTTGCACCTTTTGACTCGTATAAACCAGCATGTTCCATCGAAGATCAGACAAGGGAGAATTGAGTCTGGTGGTCTGCCTCCTTCTGTAGCCTTGGGCTCTGCTATTGGCCAGCATTCGGTTGACAACCCGTGCTGTGCCGATAGATATAAAATAGATTGGTTCGAGGTGCTACATAAAGCGGACTCCAAAAACCATTTAAAGATTTTGGATTCTGTCTCTATTGCGGTGCGTCAACCTTCTTTGTAAAAACGGATGGGTAGGATTCAAAAAGTGTTCTCTTTTTCGTATGATCTATGACTTTTTCTTTTCTTGCATTTTTACTTCAATATCCTGAAGATGTCCTCTGAAATAAGGACGAAACATTGATTATTTTAATAATTTCATTCGGTTTTTCTATTTTTCTCAAAACATATATATATATATATATATATATATATATATATAGAGAGAGAGAGAGAGAGAGAGAGAGAGAGAGAGAGAGAAAGAGAGAGAATGTTTTACTTTCAATTAACAACTCTGTTTTATTATTTCAATTTTTGCTTTAACTTACTTTAAATTGGCAAATTTCTTAAAGTTAATTACAGATCCAGAAACCATCGTTTAGATTGATTTGTCAGTTCATCATGAATAGACTGACACGTGACCCGCGGGAACATATGCCTAACATTGTACTTAAATTTCAAATGCAAAAAATAATGTTTGGAAGTAGCACAGTATTGTTAATAAAAATTTAGGTTCCTGTAATATATTTTAATTTATAGCTTGCCGTCTCTAAAATAAAACCTGGCATACATACATATATATTAAGTTTCAAGCTAATTCCAAATAAGAAAATCACGAATCAATTACAAGCTTTTCAAAATCGCCATTCTATTTTCTAGTTTTGAGGTGGATCTTCTCATTGGTTGCTTAACTACCTTGCGACCACTAAACGCGCGAATGGACTTCTTTCAGTTTCGCCTTATACTTTTAGATAAAGTTCTGTCATTTTATATCTATGTCGGGATTAAGTTCTCGGTATCATTTTCTCTTTCTCTCACGAATAATCTCGTAATTGCATTTTACTCTACAAACGATCTGCATTTCCGACAATCGTCTATAAGAAGTTGAATTAAGATTTTCCTCGTTTGTCCAGGATATGTTTTGTATTTACAACGTGGCTGTTGTTTAAGTTTCTGTTACAATATATAAGAAAACTAACATGTAAAAATTCATTTCAAAAGATCATTTTCTAGAGGGAAAAGGATTTCTGTTCAAACGTGCAAGATTTCCCAGTTGAAACATATTTGCATGCGGGAACAGCTTATTTTACATATGAATATATCGGATACAAAATGTAAAAACCGGGATCCCAATTTCCAAATCGACACAACAAAGAATATTGTATTTCAACACTATACCTTAAACCCACCAAAACAGGGGGGGGTATTTCACGTATTACGTGACATGGGTATAATTAGTATTTACTTTTAATTAAAATAAGTTTGCAGTGGATAATCCGTACGTTTTTCTCCTATTAATTAAAGAAATGAGATTTATCGCATTTTGCATTCGAAATCACAAAACGTATGTAGAGACTAATTACTTATAAAATCAAAGACAGAACATTGAATTATGAACAACTGCGATGAAAAGATAGCCCCTCTTAATTTGGCAAATAATTTGGAGTTTATACCGAAAACATGGATACCTATTTGTCGCTTTGTTTAAAGGGTCGCGAATTTGCTAACTGCAACCCGATGCATAAGGTCCCTTCCGCCCAATTCCCCAATAAAACCTGTAGGTTATGGTAACAACCCGTGAGGACTTACTGTCAGATTTTTTAAAATTCAATTTATAACATTATATAATCAATTCTTAATACTGAAATATGTTTAATGTATATAAATTTATATTTTTTACTTGGTTATCTGTCATTCTCTTTTCCAGTTTTAACAACTAGTCCTTTACTTTTCCATGTTGAAGCTAAACCATATTACTTTTCATGCTCGCATTTTACTATTATATATATATATATATATATATATTATATTTCTCTCGATATATTTCAAATTAATAATAATTATATTTCATTCCTAGAAACAATAGTGTTTCATGCTTATGTAATCTGCATGTAGTATGAAATTCCTGTTGGTCAAGACATTCTAACCATGCCACGAAGCCATCTCTCTCTATTTCTCTGCCTCACTCTCTCTCTCTCTCTCTCTCTCTATATATATATATATATATACGTATAATAGTATATATATATATACACTTGTGCCCGATATTATTCATACCCCCCCTTGAAAATTGAGTTTATTAGATGTAACTTTGTAAGAATTTATTGTTTACGTCCATATTGATACATATTCTTTATAAACCTCTTCTGATCATTTTCGTCATTTTAAAATCTCGGGATACTTGTAATAAAAGAAATATACAGCTATTTATAAAATCTGCAATGTTCAAAAATAATCATACCCTCTTATTTTTTCAGTATTAATCGAGTTTCTGACTGTCTGTTTCCTGTTTGATTCTTATTTTGAATGCTTTTATACAACCTTTGATTAATTTCATTTCGTTTTTTGCATTTTTTCAGAAATTAAAATGATATCAACTGAAAACCAATAAAAGAATAAAAATTATTAGAATGGGGAAGAAAAAAGAGCTTAGTAATGATCTTAGGACTAAAATTGTGAATTCACATAAGGATGGTTTAGGTTACAAGTCAATTTCCAAGAAATTTGAGGTCCCTACAGCAACAGTACAGAGCATCATCAAAAAATTCCAGAGCCACCCCACAACAAACAACTAGATTGGTAGAGGAAGGAAAAGGAAACTGTCTGCTAGAGCCACCAGGAATATTGTAAGAAGTGTTAATGCAAATCCAACCACCACTACTAAGGACATTTTAGAAAATCTGGAGTCTTCTGGCATAAAAATATCAAGGCAAACATTGCAAAGGACTCTGCATGAAAATGGTCTGAAAGGAAGAAGACCAAGAAGGACTCCATTGCACACCGGAAAACACCTTGCAGCACGTCTAAAGTTTGCTAGGACCCATGTGAATTCTCCAGAGTCCGTTTTCCCAAGTATTTTGTGGACTGACGAAACAAAAATTGAATTGTTTGACCATATGGATGCTTCTTACGTTTGGAGGAAGAAAGGAGAAGCTTACAACCCAAAGAACACCATACCCACGGTGAAACATGGTGGTGGTAGCCTAATGTTTTGGGGCTCCTTTTCGGCTAGTGGTCAAGGTAGTTTGGTCAAGATAGTTGGAACCATGAAGAAGGAGCAATATTTGGAGATACTCCAGAAAAACATTAGACAGGATGCGGAGAAGCTCCATTTAGGACGAAACTGGGTCCTTCAACAGGATAATGATCCAAAACATACTGCCAAAATAGTCAAGAAATGGTTTGAGGATAATCAAATTAATGTTTTGGAATGGCCTAGCCAGAGTCCCGACCTGAACCCTATCGAAAACGTCTGGCACATAATGAAAACTGAGGTTAAAAAGCGGAAACCTAGAAATTTGAGGGAGTTGGAGAACTACTGCATTGAAGAATGGTCAAAAATCATTGTTGATGCTTGTAAAAACCTTGTTGATAAATATCCAAAACGGTTACAGGCAGTTATTAAGAATAAAGGGCATGCTATTGACTATTAGTAAGAGAGGTATGAATAATTTTGAACTAGTGCCATTATTGTTTTTCTTTGTATAATGTTTCAAACTTACATAATTTATTTATTTGTTGAGTTTAAATTAAATGTTTATGCTTGATTTATTGTTTGAAATCCCTTTAATGTTGTCTACCTTCTGGTTTGAGCAATATTCTTATAGAAATCTCAAAGATCCGAGGGGTATGAATAATATCGGGCACAAGTGTATATGCATATATATATATTGTATTTATTCATACACATATTTTTGGCTACATATGTATATACATGTTTCTGTTGCGCCTCACTTGGAAACGCACGATTTTCAGCCTAAATATTTTTATATGAATATATATGTTTATTTTCTATATTTACTTTTTCATTATACTCTCTCTCTCACACACACACACGCATATATTATTATTATTATTATTATTATTATTATTATTATTATTATTATTGCAGTAGAGTTTAGTTTCCTAGATGTACATCCAATGAAACAACATTTGTCTACCAAAAAGGGCTCAATGAGTAAACAGAGCAGGTATATAAAATCAATGTTTTTATAAATATATTTAATATGCATACATACATATATATATATATATATGTTTTATGAGAGACAAATAAGCATCCTGTCTGAATAGAAGATTACTTTAAAAAGCTATATATATATATATATATATATATATATATATATATATATATAAAATATAAAAAAGCTATATATATATATATATATATATATATATATATATATATATATATATATATATATACAGTGATGATCATATTTATTGGCACGGTAAAATAAAAGTTAAATTTTGTCTAATAAATTCTAAAAAAGGGATTAAATTAAAGAAAATAACAAAGTATATTATGTATTTTTAACTGGCCTTTCCGATGCAGCAATCGGATTTTAGAAAAAATAAATAACAAAGGAACAACAAACATAATTGCAAAAAACCCTTGTTCAAAATTATTGGCACGGCTTTGTTTTTCTTTTAGTATCAGTATAATATCAATCAGTTTCCGGTTTACGTGCTTTCTGAACTTTTTTATAGCCATATTATGCTTGTTTAACGCTAATTCAGTGAATAATTTTTTTCAGATAATTTTTAGATAGCGATTTATTTAAACTATTATAAGTGACTAAATTATAATTTTCAATCGCCATGGTTAAAACTAAGGAACACAGCGAAGACGTCAGGAAGCTTGTTGTAGCATGCCATACCAATGGGGAGGGCTATGATAAGATTTCAAAGAAGCTAAACCTTCCCAAATCCACTGTTAGAGCCATAATAAACAAGTTCAAATCGCAAGGCCACGTTATGAGTTTAGAGGGTAGAGGGAGAAAAAGGATTCTTTCCCCAAGAGATGAACGGAAAATTGTTCGACAAGTAAAACAAAACCCAAGGATCTCTGTTGGGGAGATTGTTGATAAACAGATCACCTCTGGAGTGAATGTATCTCGACATACAGTTGGTAGAGTTTTGAAGAGAGCTGGTTTAAAAGCATGTCGTCCGAGAAAGACTCCCTTATTGAAGCCTATGCACCTGAAAGCAAGGCTAGCCTTTGCAAAACGTCATATTGATAAAGATGTTGCATTCTGGAAACGTGTTCTATGGACTGACGAAACGAAAATAGAGTTATTTGGCCATAATAAAGTGTCTTATATTTACAGAAAATCTGGCGAAGCTTTCCTGCCTAAGAACACCATACCCACAGTGAAGCACGGTGGAGGCAGTTTGATGTTTTGGGGATCCTTTGCTGCCTCTGGACCAGGGCGACTTGTTAAGGTCACAGGTAGCATAAAAAAGGAAGATTATGTTAAAATATTGGATGAAAACCTGAAAGACTCTGCTAAAGAGCTCTCACTTGGTCGTCGTTGGTGGTTCATGCAAGATAATGACCCAAAGCATTCGGCTAAACTGACTAAGAAATGGCTTGAGGACAATCATATTAATGTTTTGGAGTGGCCATCACAAAGCCCAGACCTTAATCCAATTGAAAATTTATGGAGAACATTAAAATTGAGGGTAATGCAAAGGAAGCCTAAAAATCTTATTCAATTGGAGGATTATTGTCATGAAGAGTGGGCTAAAATTACTACTGAAGAGTGCAACAACTTGGTTGTAAACTATGAAAAGCGACTGAGGAAGGTAATCAAGGCCAAAGGCTATACAATTGATTATTAAATAAATCGTGCCAATAATTTTGAACAAGAGTTTTTTGCAATTATGTTTGTTGTTCCTTTGTTATTTATTTTTTCTAATATCCGATTGCTGCATCGGAAAGGCCAGTTAAAAATACATAATATACTTTGTTATTTTCTTTAATTTAATCCCTTTTTTAGAATTTATTAGACAAAATTTAACTTTTATTTTACCGTGCCAATAAATATGATCATCACTGTATATATATAGCTTTTTTAAGTAATCTTCTATTCAGACAGGATGCTTATTTGTCTCTCATAAAACATATGGTGGCTGAGACAGTCTTACACTTCGGCCGCTACATCGGCTAGACGGAATATTGGAGACGCTCGTTTGATCAACCGACTGGTCATGTGATGTCTAACTATATTATTCAATCTGATATTTCTAAAATTACAAAACTCCGTTTCTCTTTTTCTTTTTGAAGAGATGTTAGAAGGCGTTGGCTGAGGGTCAATCATGTTAATGACAACGAAAATTACCAATGCCAAAGAATAATATCAACAGAGACTAATTTTTTAAAGTGTAATGGCCCTACCACTCATTGAAGAATTAATTATTGTAGAAGCAAATTTACTTTAGAGACATTATATATGCAGACATGAACACTTAAACAAATAATCTAAATATCAATTTACTTGTCAAACGTTCGGGGTCACAAAAAACATCATCATCGCAAACATTAATTAATGAGAAACGAATTACCTGGCGTTATAGTCATTCTTTATCAGTTAAAAAGCATTAAACCATTCCCCCCTCCAAACATTTTCAAAGCAAAAATATGGCTGTCTGTTTATGGTTTCAAATCCACTATTTTATTTTATAATTAACAAAACTCATGTTGAGAGAGCCTGTAAGTATTTTTGATTATAGAATTTTTAAATTAAAAAAATTGTAGTGAATTGAAATTTGTTCCTTTATAATTTATATTAAAAATTATTTAGAAAAATAAAAACAAAATAATGTGTTGTGTGTTTAATTTTCATTTATAAAAATGTAAATTTTTAAAATTTATTCTTTTTGGCTTTAAAAAGTTAAAAGAAAATTACTAAAAAATTGTTTTAAATTCGTCGTTATTTTTTTTTTCAATTTCATTTTATTTATAATGTGTTTAAAGGATCTTCAACTACCGAGGAATTTTCACGAGTTACTCTTGTATTTGATAAATTTATTTGGTATGAATAACGGATATAAGTTGATATGCCGTAAATCAAACCAATCACATCTAAACCAAACACACTACCTTGGTTCGTACATCTTTAATTAGTGTCTTCATCGCAAGACGCGCAGCAAAAACTAAATCTGGTTACTGTTTGCATAACATAATATTGAAAACAAATAGATATCTACAAAAAGTCCAAGGCGGACCAGCCTTTCAACTGACTTAAGCTCAGCGGTCAAAAAGTGCAAATCCCCAATGACAATAACGTTCAACGATTAGCATTTCTTTGAAAAAGTAGACATCATTACTGCAACTTGCAACGAAATTTACAAGAATTGCGCGGCAGAATAATCGCCAAACTTAGTCTATATGTACGTAAGTTATGCCCAAGCAGCACCGGGGACACGGCCGAAGATAGAGTAAGCTAGTTCACCAGAATACACACGCTTACTCGGTACAGAAGTAAACATTTACAATTAGGCGTTAAACACTAAACGAACACCACTATTCAAAATGTGCAAACTAGGAGGTTCCATCCGCGTCGAACCGAACTATGCAACATTTAAGAAAAAAAGAGGTTTGGTGCTATTTAAATGATACCTAGTTTTTATTTCTGATTAGTTGTCAGTGTAAAGAAAGGAAAAAGTAAGAGACCTGTTCATATCGAACCAGAAATGTTATTAGTTGATCAGAAAAAGGAATAGAAAGTTGTATAAACAGACATGGTCCGTTTCGTAAACCCAAACGTTTCTCCACAATTGTCACTTTTCCACCGTGAGACACAACATGCAACTAGAAAGCGCCTTCACCGTTCATATCACTTACCTTCACATAAATTGATATTCATTTTAAAAAGAGGGCGTGACAAATCGTTCTAGCAATGTAATAAGATGTATTTTTCAATTACGACACATACCTTATATACACACACATATATATATATATATATATATGTATATATACATTTATATTTCTGTATATTTCAAATTAATAATCATTTTCATACCTAAAAACACTAGTGTTTCATGCTTATGCAATCAGCAGTGTAGTATGAAAAACCTGTTTGTCAAGAGATTCTAACCACGCTACGAAGCTATCTCTCTATATTTCTCTCTCTCTCTATATATATATATCTCTCTCTCTATCTCTCTCTCTCTATATGTATATATACTATATATACAGTGTATTTATTAATACAAATAATGTTGGCTACATATGTACATACAAGATTCTGTTGCACCTTACCAAGAAACAGAAAGGTTTACAGGCTAAATCTTTTGTTAATGAATATATGTTTGTTTCCCATACTTACTTTTTCATTATATATATATATATATACATATACATATATACACATATATATACACATGCACACACACACACATATATATATGTATATATATATATATATATATATATATATATATAGCTTTTTATAGTAATCTTCTATTCAGACAGGATGTATACTTGTCTCTCATAAAACATATCTCTGTGGGAGTTGCATCGGTTTTATTAGAAAATGCTCGTCGTAAATGACCGACTGTAGTTAATGTATGAAAACTAGACGAGGAAAGGGACTAATCAATTACTGACGATTGCAACAATCTTTTGTCGCTATTGCTTGTTAAGCGAAAGGCCAATGATTCCAACCGACACAATTCCCGATAACTGTTATTGCCGCATATTAAAGGGAGCTAAGCGTGTAATCTTGATTCGCTTAAATGGTTTTATGTAATGAAAGCGATGTCACTTATCTTCCCAAGAGATCTCAAGCTAATGTTATTAGCAAACTTCTCGGCAATAACTTCCAGTCGACTTTATATATATATATATATATATATATATATATATATATATATATATATATATAGTAATTTATAAAATATATATGGCGATTAAGCTTAATCGCCATATATATTTTATAAATTACTAACTAGCTCTTCCTACGTATTGAGCACTTTTGAAGTAAATACTTAAAGTTTACGCATAAATCTATACTTTCGTATAGTAAATTTATGTGAATAAATGAAATAGTTATATATATATATATATATATATATATATATATATATATATATTCGCAACATCTAAAGCAATATACTAAATAAATTGTTTTAAAATTTGGTGATTTATGAAGTCTTTAAACTGATTTTATATATTGAATTCTGTATTAAGACAATGAGGTTATCTAAGAATATATCTTCAATAAAGAAACCGTATTAAGATACAAAAGCTCAACACTATTAAGCGAAGTAGTTTTATATATTAAATTAAAAATTAAAAATAAAAATTACAAATGATTTTATTATATCATTAAATCAACAAAAAAAATTGCAAGTTACATATGCACACCATTTCTAATTTTATTATCCTATTTCCTTCTTCACATGTGCTTAAACGTTTTTTTCTAGTTATATTTTAATATTTCTGCTTTTCAAAGCTTTAATTCTTGTATGTATCCTTCAAGATTTACGAAGCAGTTTTGTAAATACCGTTCTGAGCACAGACCGCCATGTTCACTCTATATATACTAGCAAGCTGGCTAGCTGGCAAGCGTTGTCCGCTCAAAAAATACATTTAAATATGATATTTTAATTTATGCAGATTTCGCAATTATTATTATAGAACAAATTCTCTATTGATTATTATATTGTACTCAATATATATAAAGATTAGCTTTTTTTTTTAATGAATTCGGTGCAATTAGCTGGAATCGAAACCAAAATATTCAGCGCGCAACCATTAGTCCTTATTTAGTGATCTATCTCTTGTTTTGGCTGTCTGGCCTGTCGTCAGATAAATGAACATCAAATATATAAACGGTCATCGGTCTGTCTCTCGATTTTTCTGTCTCTCTCTCTGTCTACATATTTTCAAACTCTATATCTCCGAAACTAAAAGACGCTAGGGGCCTCAAATTATCGGATTTTTTTGCGGGCCGTTTTTTTATGGGTCTTTAGCCGGTTAAAATTGTTTTTAGAAAATGGGTTCAAATTGAAAAAAAAATGTTAAACATTTTGCACATCCTTCTTAGTTTATTTTTAATTTTTAATTGGTTTATATACGTGTCAAATTGATACAGTGGTAACGTCACTAGCTTTAATGCTGCAGTCTCGGTTTCGATTCTTGTTGATAACAATTTCAACCCTATTTTGAAGATGTGAGATGGCATAATGTGACCCTCATTTGAAACTACACAAAAGACGATAACCGTTGCCGGAAACTTTGTTTTCATTACCTTGGGCACGTTCCTGTTATTCGTAGTAATACAATGATGTATTTTGAGTGCGCTGGCAATGGTCATGTTGTCATAACTGGGATTGTCAGAGAACATGAGTTGTACAGCGCGCATCTCCGATCTCGCTCGTTGAACATTGTGTCATTGTCAAATATGATAGAAGACTCATATTTCTCTTGCGATTTGTACACAACTGGCCAACTAGTAGTTGGTTTGCAACAAGAAAATAGAAAACCGGTTTTCATCCAACGAAACTTGAATCATGTCTTTTTTAGGGCGTATATCACCCTGTATGTAAGATTGACATATCCAAGCTGGTGCCAAAAAGAACATGAGCCTTCTTGTATCTTCTTTATGTAATTTCTCTTGTCCGGATATGCAAGAGCAAAGTTAACCAAGTATGCGAACGGCTTCAATAGGAAACGCAATGCTTTCTGGATATTTCAGATACATTTTTCTCATTGATAATGTGTTTTGCGCTGATGAGCTTAGTAATATTTTTTCTTCAAATAAAGCAGTTAATTCAACACCATATTTTTTTTCTGAATTAACAAATGACAATACACACACACACACACACACACACACACATATATATATATATATATATATATATAATATAAAGCTGAATGTCTGTGAGTGTGTGCGTGTGTGTGTGTGTCTGGTCACGAATAGGCTCCTATATGGTTGACTACTTAAAAAAAAACTGATTACATATAATGATAGAAGATGTATCGAGACACAGGAATGGGTATGTTTGATCTGGCAGAACGGTGGTTCATTAAAATTGTGGGGTCTGCGTTCGCGCCTGATCAACAAAGTATGGAAATAAAAAAAATTAGAAAACACGTTTACAAGTGATTTTGATATAGATGTACATAAGAATACTTTGATAGGTATGTTTTAACTTAAATAAGGATGGCATAATAAAATTGTGGAGTCTGCGTTCGCGCCTGGCCTCCATAGAATGGAAATAGGCACAAACTTTAATAAAGACTTTTCATATCTATCTGCATAGGTATACTTTGATAATTATGCTTCAGTTTGAAGAAATATGGTATAATAAAATTATGGGGTGTTCGTTCGCGCCTGATCTCCATAGAATGGAAATATGTCACAAAGTTTAACAATTTTTTTTTTAATATAGATCAACAGAATGTTGTGATAAGTGTTTCAGTGTGAACAAGTATGGTGTAATGAATTATGAGGTTTATCTATTTTATTTTTACTTTCATCATATTTTGCTTTAGTTTTGATACCCCCAAATTGGAAGCTATCTCTTTACAACCCTTCCTTTTCATAACTTATCATACTTTCATAAATCACAGTCCATTTTCTGTAGGCTGTTTTTGAACCCAGTCAACGACGGGTACTTTTGCTAGTATATATATATATATATATATATATATATATATATATATATATATAAACATACACACACATATATATATATAAATACATATATGTATATGCACACACACGTGTGTGTGTGCGTGTGTGTGTGCGTGCATGCGTGTTGACCGATTGAGATCACCGGTTTCCCATATAGGATTACATGATACTAGAGGAAATCAACAATAGTACAATCCCTTGAAAACCCTAATAATAATATTAGCCAACACTGCAATGCAAACCCCATTAATATATTTAATTAAAATCAAATGACACCGAACTTAAAAATCGAGGAAAATGCAATTAAAAATATCATACGTAGATACTTGATGCTTGTTGACAGTAATTCTAAAATTAAATTTATTATCTACTACAAGAAGTTTTGAACACAAAACGCTGTGGTTAGAAACAACTCATCACTGGCTATAAAAAACGTTGGAACAAATCAATGTAGTGTACAAATTCAAATGCTTTATGGGAGAATGCAACTCAAAGTCCTTCACATTCTTGGCCGAAACTATAAATGTTATAGTTTAGGCCCAGAATTAGAAGGACTTTAAGATTTTTTTTCCTTTTTCACTCGCATGTGGTCTGTAATCGTTTTCTTCTACATTTTTCCTATGAAATCCTGATGATGTCGTCTGAAATAGGGACGAAATGTTGATTACTATTTTATTCATTCTCGGTTTCCCTTCTCAATTAACATAACATCAACCATCGCTTGTATTTTATTTTATTTTTACTCATATATATATATATATATATGTATATATATATATATATATATATATATATATATATATATATATATATATATATGTATTAAAGCTCAGCGTCTGTGTGCATTTGTATATCTGTCAGTCTGAACAGGAATAGGTTCCTATATGATTTACTTTTATACTGAACTGACCACATACAAGGATCTGAAATGTGTAAAATAAACCCACTCTCCCATCAACGAGGGAAGAGCTGCAGTGGTGAACCCTATGCACGCGCGCACAGTTTCACATCAAATTTGGCAGGATAACTCAACATAGGAGAAGAAAAGGTTTTAACGGGTTACACCGCTAACCGCCCATTACTCACCACTCACCAATCACTCCACCAACCTTGGTACGACCCCGAGGGGGATCATTTATGACTGGAAACCTTGTTCACGCTCATACCGTCTTATTTATACTCGTAGAGTTACCAAATATGGTTGGACATCCCAACATAGGATGGCGGGAGATTTGATGGTTATACCGCTCACCCTCATAAACTGAGTGGGGGCTTCGGGGTAATTACTTATTAATTGGCATCCTATGAACGCTAACGCCGTTTGATGTAGAGCTACCGAATTTGCCGTGATAATGTCACCGTGGGAAGGGGGAGGTTTTTACGGGTGACCGCTCACTCACACCAACGAATGTGGGACCTCATGGGGGTTACTTATAATAGAGAACCCTTATTACTATTCATAAGTTTGTGTCCATAAAAATTGCCACTGCTGCACCACCATGTTCGTTTAAAGACGTTGCTTTGGTTTTGATACCCAAAAGATTGAAGTTATCACTTTAGGCCCACACCCGCCTTTTCATAACATTTCATCTATAATATAAATCTCACCTGTATGAATGTATGTATGTATGTCTGCCAAAAACTTTTAACAAGATCGGTATCTTGTTAAGCTTGACCCTTCAGACGACAAATACCGAACAATTGACTAAAAACATTATTCTTTCATCCTCAACTGGGCACTTTTCTACAAGGAGGGGTCACTTTTTCGCCGATATTTTTTAAAGTCATCCCCTCTTTTAGATTGACTAGCCATAATTTTAACTTTCCCGACTTTTGCTTTGTGCGATTGAGGCAACGGCAAAGAGGTCACTTTTTATTTTAACGTTCTTTTCCTCATTCGCGGTACGGGTTCGAGCCATCCTGCCTGCTACCAATTTTTTTTAAATTAATTATTATTTTATTTTTTTTTTTTTGCTCTACACACATCTCCAAACACTTGGTCCACGCCGGTCACCGATGCTGGTAATTAAATCATAAATCAGTACATAAATCAGAGTCCATTTTTAAAGATTCTTTTTTTAACACAGTCAATAGCGGGTTCTTCTGCGAGTATATATATATATATATATATATATATATATATATATAAATAGATATATATATATATATATATATATATATATATAGATATATATATATAGATATATACTTTCAGAAGACTCCCAACCCCTTTAAGAAACTCGTTTCTTATCGTTGAGCACTTTCAGTTGAATTAAGTCGGTCAATTTAGCTCTTATGCATAGATCATCGTATAACGATTAGATAACTGTGACTGACGTAAAAAAAACATTTAAAAATAAAATGTTTAAATTCAACGTTATTTCACGCGGTTAATGGTAACAGATTGGATACAGTCTTTGCTAATCAAGTCAGAGAGAACTTATGTTGTCAGGTTCGCATCGTGACACCCTGCACTGAAGATTCTAGTGTCTTTAGGTATTTAATTATCATAGTAAAAAATAATTTAATTATTATAGTAAAATTAATTATATATATATATATATATATATATATATATATATATATATATATATATATGGATATTTGATGAGTATCGATTGTTAGACTTTGCTTGAGTTCTCGTATTTCAACTTGCACAGACGGATCATTTTGACAATGCGATGAAGTACTTGTTTTAATTAGTCACGGCCATTCGTTTCACCGTAGGACACTGAATGTCCAAATACAGTGTTCTGTTGTATTTATTGTTTTATTCTGTAAAATCGTACAGCACATGAGTATTGTTTGTCACGTGAGTTGACAAATCTTTTGTAAGGCATATATGCAGACAACACTGCCATCTATAGCAATACTTCATACACCGATAATGACCAAAATATCTCTTATTGTCTTCTTTCTGACCGTTACCACGTGAGGTAATGAGGGAAAATGTTACCCGTTTAATTTACTGCTACTAAAACTAAGCTGTTCTCTTTACATCACCAACGCTCTGGCCTCCACTTGGCTCTGATTGAAATGAACGGCATGGGAACGCACCATGTTTTTACAAGCTTCTAGGACTTGACTTCACACCTGATCTCAAATGGAACACATACATACAAATCCGTTGTCAAGAATTTCGTGCGTCATTCGACCGCTTCAGTATATATCTAACTGCCGATGCAAGCTTCTACCTGTAGAAGAGCCAGGTACGTACTAGGATGAAGTACTACTGCCGCATCTGGACAGACGCTGCTTGGAAACCTATCCTGCGTTGACAGAGTTCAAAATCGTCTGCGAAATCTAGTTTAATATTTAAGACTGTACGAAATAAAATGGCTTTCTACGTACATTTAAAAAATTAAAAAAGTATTTATTTTATTTAATTTTTATTCCATTTTATATTAACAAATGTGGCAGAATACTTTATGACACCCTATATATATATATATATATATGCTTGTGTATGTATATATCTGATAGATGAATTGCTAATTTGTTACAAGTTTAAATATATATATAAAAAAAGTCTAATTATCAACAGTTAAAGTAAAATGCGAAACAAAATGTTTAATTTTTGGTGAAAAATTCAATTGATTTATTACATAATATTCATAATTTTGTGCTACGCAAGTATCGTTCTCTGTTAAGAATGAATCCGTGTAAAATTTTAAATAGAATAAAAAAAGTTGGAGTAAATAAACTTTTACTTCATCCGGACTTTAATTTTAAATCCCTTGATCCTATACCACTTTTTTAAACACCTTTTAATTCCACCTCCGAGGGTCCTTACTACACCTCCACACACGCAGGTAATGTCAGGTACTCTAGCCATCTCTGATTCATTAGCAACGAACAAGCTGCACTGCCAACGTTTACCGAGAGCATGCGTGAATCGTTCACATTTCACATTCCTTATGTTTAGAATAAATGGGTCTGAAAACACTTTTTTTAAGAATGCGTCGAGCTGGTCTTATGATTTTTAGGTTTGGGTTTTGATCTCAGTTTGAGTATTTATTTTTAAGATATGAACCGTTTATATATATATATATATATATATATATATATATATATATATATATATATATATATGTATATGTATATATGTATATATATATATATATTATTTTGTTGTCCTTTAACATATGGTACCCGGTATTTCTTAAATATTCTCCATACCAGATTTGTAATTTTAATTAGAAAGGAAAATTTAAATAAGTTCATGTATGACATAAAATTAAATCATTTCGTATAAATAATTCACAGGACGCCATTTATTTTCTGTTTATTCCAACACAAAAATAAACAATATCAGTGTCGATATATATTTTCACGAAAATAACAGTAAATAAATATTTAATTCATTCTGTGCATCGATCAAAATTCTTTACTTCAGTCGTATCGAATTGATTGAATTAATGATGACATTTATTTGAGCACAGATTATTTAAAGTGATATTTAAATATTAATATGAAGGATTTGAATATTCGCATTGCGTAGAAAAAAATCCATTAACATTTGAAGATAGAGTTATCGTTCTTTACGGTTGCAAATTAAATAAAAGACTTAATTTTAAATGTCAGATTCAAAATCTCGTTTTTTTTTAATTCTACCCTGTTTTATTGAATTTTAAATGTCTTACTTGGAAATATTTTCCTTGCATTAATATTATGTTTTACAGTTCCTTAGAATGAAGTACGGGAACTTTATTGCGGCAATGTTTTGGAGTAAAATTAAAATATTTATGTTCTTCAGGACTCTAGTCTAGACTCAACACCTTAACTTTTCTATATAAATGATTTTCCAGAGACTTTTATTTTCCAAATAATATTATCTGAGGATACCACTGTCTATTTTGGTGTGTGGTATGCTGATTTCCTTCAGATCAGTTGAAATATGCAGCTAAATTACAAGTTAACCTGCATTCAGTTGTGGATATGGACACAAAACTGTTTCATATAATTCCGTTAAGACTAACCGTGTCTTTCAGTCGGAACAATGTCCCTTTGCTTCGTGAGATTTTGATGGATGGCCCTGCTATTAAAGAGAAATTGACTTTGAAACATTTTGATTTTTCTTTGTTATGAAATCTTTCTTGGAGTCCGATTGACCTCACCCGCTCTTCTCTACAACTCCTGCCTTACAGACGTAATGTTGCTAGTTTCAATCTCTTATATATAACACGTTTTCTTCAGAACTGCTTGATCTATTCTGTGCTTTCTTTATTCCAGCTCGTTTGATTCAGCTGTTTCATTAATTCGCTGCTTTAATACCTCATTGTAATAAAGTTTCATATTCTAAGAACGGCAGGCTTGTGGAATTCTGTTCCTGTTGACTGTTTTCCTCCTACCTACAACCTTGTTATATACGGCATAATCATGTTTACATCACCGACGTTAAACAACGTTGAACCTAGTCAGTACCAAATAGGTGGCTATTTGGGACTTCCAGGTGCTCTACGTGCTCTCTGCTTATCTCGGCATTGTCCTGGACTTTTCCCTGCCGCTGGATTTTTAACCCTAAACTTAACTTAAAAAATGCACAGTTAGTGCATAATTGGGATTGATAGAATTAGTAATTAATTTTAACAATATTCAACCATCAATTTGGCAAAAATCAGCCATTCTAAATCAACGGCCTTAACTTTTATCTATTTTTAATGGGTCAAAAGTCTAGTATATATACATGTACGTGTGTGTGAAGAAAGAAAGAGAGAGAGAGAGAGACTGCGATAAACATAGTGGGGTGATGATGAACTAAATACAGATAGAGAGATCAACATTACAAAATAATGTTTGAAGTCAAATACAAAGCTCCTCTTCATTTCTTTGTATAAAGCGGATTGTCATTTTCCGATGCAAAGGTCACGAGAATATATAGTTATCTCCCTTGATCAGCGTTCTTTTTTCCTCGCTCGAAGAACATAAAGGAAATTGTGAATGAAACGTTTTTTAGCGTGAGATTTCTTTTGATTTCGGAAAACCTTTGACTCTGAAAGGCAAGTGTTGGTCTTTTAGACGCACTCTTGTTAAGCGTTACAATTTTCTCTATCACGTAAGAAGGTATATCATTTATTTAACTCTATGAAAATGTTTAATTATGGACATGATCAGAAATCATTCGTTAAAATGATGGTTCAAATTCAACGATGAGTCTGTTACGTATGTCTTAAAATCTGAGAGAAGTATAAATACGAAGCCTCTTCCAAAACTAAAAGCGTCTATGTTATTTTAACTCAGAAAAGTTGAAGAGCTACGAAGATGCGAGTGGTACCATTAAAACGAGCGACTTCTTTTGCTATACAACTTAGTTTTTTTTAGATTGTAACCACAATGTTACATTACACTTTTGTTGGCGATAGACGATGGCTGGGCATGGGCATCCGGAGCGTGCTTTGTCATATGAGAGTAGTTCCATAAGTAGAACCTTCTAGTGTTTTTAACTAAAAAAGTTGAAAGGTAATGAAGCCGGGAGGGGTATCATTAAAACGAGCGATCTTTTGTGCTCTTGGATGAATTAGTCTGCACAGATATCACCATTCTTAATGCACTTTTGTCAAAAATTCAATGACGTATAACTGCTACTGACGCACGCCCATGACAGGGATTCCTTTCTTAGAGTCTCAAACCGTCAATATCTGAATTGAAATTTTCAAACCATGGATGCATAAATTCAGTCATCATAACAATGCAATTTTCAATTTCCTCTGATCATGGGATACACTATCATAGTAATTTTAGTAATCTATCCATGCCATGCTTACCTTTTCTTGCTTCGTCCTGCAGTCTTCATTTACGGTTTTGCTAATTAATAACTGGTAACTGGTTAAATACAATTCTTCCTACATATTGTCTATTTCTTATTTTAGTAATGCTTTATATAGGAGGTGTTCATAGATGTTTACAACTAAGCCACTAAATAGCTGATATATGGCAGTGGTAGAACAGATTGACCTGTATTTCTTATTTTCCTCGTTTTCGGTATGAAGATTGTTTAAATTTTTATTGACTATACCGGTGTGATCTCCTCGCCACGAAGCAGTCTTGTGAAACAGCTACTATAGACACAATTAATTGCTGTCATTTCATTCAGCCACACATTTGATTGGTTGTCTATACTTGCTATTTCTTCCCCTTTGTTATTCCTTGCGCTATACCTGGCTGTGGTATTTCAAAATTAGTTTTATTACTTTTAACTATATTCTTGATCCACTGGACCTCTTGATTGCATGGTCACTCGTTCTCAAACAAAAGCCTCCAGTATTATCTTACTTCTTATTTTTGTGGCTTTTAAACTGTGATTGTCTCTCTTATAAAATTCCCGTAGAAGAGTTTCTCTTTTAAAAATTGTTTTCGACTTTCGCCCTGTATCATTGTTGTTTGTCCGTATTCTGTTGACAATCTTGTATCGTGTTAGTTCCTTCGCAACGTTTTGCATTCCTCCTAAATCTGTCTTATATGCTAAACTGCGTAATTAGATAATCTTCTTTGGTCGTCGCCTCACCTTAAAACCTGCAAAGAATTATTTGAATTGAGATAATTATTTTCTGAAAAAAGTGAGTTGCTTTTAAAGCTTCGATCTTCAAGGTGGTGATATTCTTGGTGCTTTCGACTTCAAGTGATTTTTTATTGAGACAATGTTTTACCGACAATCTAGAGTTATGCAGAATACGTAAAAGGATTTTAACTGTTGTTTTTTTATTACTCGCTTGGCCGTGACTGAGGCTTAGAATTTAGACTCGAGATCTTTTTCCTCAAGCTTATCATGTAATTTTCTCCTATAGTGTAACCAAACTCTTCCTCCGGAGTTAACTGTTCATTAACTAACAATTCCAGAAGTAATAGTGGTAGTTAAAGAGGTGTTGGTAGTGACTTCGGTGAGGAAGATCTACGGTTCAATAAACAGCTACCTGGTAGTTTCAATAGACAGCTAATAATAATGGGATACATATCTGGAAAACTCTTGCGAAAGGTGATACTGTTGATGAAAGTTATATATAGTAGACTAAGACTGTTTGATTAGATCCATGGATAAATGTGGTTCTGGCTCGACATCTTGAGTAGTGTGTTTTCGATGATAGAAATTTTTATGAAACTTTCCGGAATATGCTTTAGAATTTCTATGAGGACTACTATTTCCTTTTTCATATAATTTAGTTCAGCATCAGTAAAAACCTTCCCATAACCTTCATAGTGTTATTCTTTTGGTTTATATTGAGGAGGAAGACCATTTCTCTTACTTGGACGGAAGTGTAAATATATTTCCCTTCTATTTCCAGATCTCTGCTTTTGTTTAATATGGTCGGCTTGGACATGTTTTACTGCGTTTATTTACTTTCTGGCATCTAACTTTTTGTTTACTTTTTTTTTACTCCGGAGTCAACGCTTATCAGGGAGCAGCAGTCACCCTAGGAGACGTGTTAATAAGCGTAACGTAGATGCTGAGATAGTATAAACAGTATTTTTTTTTTATCTTGGATAGAAATATAGTATTTTTCTGTCTCCATTGTGATTATATTTTTATGATATAATTCTTGTTCGCTGTCGTGTATATGACCACCTTGTCTTTCCTACATTCATTTTCAAACATAATGGTTTCTATCTTTTCTCTACCCTATGCTTATTCTCATGGAATCTGCTCATCTGATCTCTAATCTATAATTTCCATATAAAGTATTCACAGCAAAAGCTTATCTACTTATAACCAATGTCGAAAGTATCACTTTTTCCCTCACTATACCTAAAATCACAGGGAGTTTCCATGAGCGAAGTTTCTCTCTCATAACGTCTCAAATGCAGCGGTATATGACTGGGCTGCTTTCCACCAGACTACAAGATAGTCATATAAAGTCCAATGTAAACACATTCTTTGTCGAGTCGTTCTAGCCTAAAACAAATTCTACATAATTACAACAATCATCACATTGACCTTTTTCCTTGAGCATAAATATCACCGACAAACCCACTCTTGGTACGAATTGATCGCACTGACTTCCAATCTAACCACCCCATGTAGTATCACTGAAATATCTATAATACTACTCTGTCTTAACGATAGTAGGTTGGCCCAACCCTCCAACGATAAGTGGGTGTACAATTAATTATGTACTCTCGAAAACCTCCAGAACCCTCCATCGTATTTAGCCACACATACTAAACCCCAAAGCGGCATTATATTTGCCACAAACTCTCAACCCGTTTTACTTCTAACTTCCTTATTTCTTCCATACATCTCATCCTCACAAACTCCCTGACTTCCTTGAATCTCTCTTTTACCACTCCAAAACTGATGTTCAATTCATGCAAGATGGTCCAAGTGCAGTCCGAAGCATTCCACATGTTTCTGTGGCATTTTTCCAAGGTTAAAAAAGAAATTTATTGCATATCCTTTTATTACGTCTTCACGTCCAGATTAAATTTTTGAAATTCACCAGATGCGGCAATCAGGCTTTAGTAGGGCGGTCAGTCATTTTATAAGATGTATAGCAATAACATACTGAATTTTTAAGAGTTTACAACAATTTTGAATCTTTGTACAAAGAAGTCTCGAAACTTATTGAAGGCACGTCCTAATTTTCTTTTAATTCTACTAACAAATGCCAATTCTTCCACTTTGCTTGCACTTACTAAATTTATATCTTATCCTTCGGTGAAAATTACATTGACAATTACAATGACAATTACAATGACATTTACAATGACAATTACAATGACAATTACAATGATAATTATATTGACAATTACAATGACAATTACATTGACATTTACAATGACATTTACAATGACAATTACAATGACAATTACATTGACATTTACAATGACAATTACAATGACAATTACAATGACATTTACAATGACAATTACCCTACTTGGTGTTAATTTTAACAGTCACCCCATGCCCTTAATCTGTAACATCCCGTACCCTCTGTCCTTATACTCCGCTAGAAACCTCCATACATTGACCACCTACACCCCTACGAAAAACACCCAACATTAATTTCCAGTCGCCACCTCCACCCCACCAACTTATCATGATTACCAGTTCGTCTTTTTTTGTATTTTTGCTCTCTTCTATCTCCATCTATAAAGCAATATATTGCTATTTGAAGATAGCATCGAATGCATGTCAGAATACATTTTTTTACTATATTTCCTTAACTTTTTCACGCCGAACCCGATCCAGATTGTGAGTCTATATACTCTACCATTTTACAGTTGGCCTCTCCGTCAAGGAATATTTAACGCGTGGACCCTTACATGTTTTTTCCTAAATATTCAATATAATACCTCTTTCACTTATATATATATATATATATATATATATATATATATATATACATATATATAATTATATATACATATATATATATATATATACATATATATATATAGTCAAATGAAAAAAAACAACAATAATAAAATCTAAATTTATAAGCGATAAAAATAAACAGTATAATAAATCTATGGATTATGGCCTAACGGTTAAGGCACATGGTCTGAGGTTCGATCCCTAGAAACAGTTGAACTACGCTGACGAGAGGTAATGACCTCGAAACACGCGTGTACGTAGATTACTGTTTTAAAAATAATATATATATATATATATATATATATATATATATATATATGCGAACTGAATCTAGTCCAATTGAATTTCAACATATTTTCAATGCCTTTTTTTTCAAAATTACTCAGCATGGCGATACGAAACTAAATTATCTACACTTAAAGCTTAAGCATTTTGATCCAATTTAGAAATAAAGATAGCAAATATTAGGCTCTCGATTTATAAATTATATTATAACCGATTACGGGATGGATTATTTTATGTAAACCCTTCTTGTGTCGTCTCAAATATGAATAACGAATTACATTTAATTAGGTTTTAAATATTTATTTTATCATCGCAATTATTAATAACTCGAAATGTTACAAAGTGTTATACTTGCTTGTGCTACAAATTATACGACAACTGAGAGTTTATTAAGACGTTAGAATATTCAAACAGACCGTATACATTTATATTATTTATAGTTTGTTATTCATTTTTCTTAATTCGATTATTTAAAATACTTATGGCATACGGTGTTTTTTAACTTGAACATTTTTGGTGCCTCCTTGTTAGAAATGACCAATTATTTGCATCGTATAATAATTAAACTTATCTTTTCAATTGTAGTGCTACCAGAGAAGGTTGTCTGAAGATATCGGCATCCTTACGTACATGCGCTTAACATTAATGTTATTGTTTTATTTTTCGTTTTACAAAACTCAGTCATGTTCTACAAAGCCCAAAACAATGTTTCTCTGCAAAACAACCAAACCAAGCACCAGTAATAAATATTTGAAGATATAATGAACTTGATGCATACAAACTTTTGCCAAAATGATTCAACCCGAAGAGAGTTTATATGATGTTCAACAAAACAACCATATCACACAATATGAATATTTTAAAAATATAAAACCCTTGACGCGTGAAACTTTTTTTAAAATTACCTGATTCGACATTGAATAACCCGAGAAAAGGTTGATATGCCACAAAGCAAGATAATAATATTAAACCAGACAATTGAATATAATTATCCTTGTGTTTAGTAATTGTCTGTATTTTTGAGATGAGGTGTTTTCATTTATTGAGATTGTCGGACTGACTTCCTCGTCTTGGTTGTTATAGTCACAACGTTTCGGCCGTTTTGCCCTCCGGCCTTCATCAAGTGTTTTGTATCGAACTGGGGAACCGTTTGTTAGGAGTCTCGAACCCAACCCTTTATTATTATTACGGGGGTTTGGTTCGAGACTCCTAACAAACGGTTCCCCAGTTCGATACAAAATACCTGATGAAGGCCGGAGGGCAAAACGGCCGAAACGTTGTGACTATAACAACCAAGACGAGGAAGTCAGTCCGACTATCTCAATAAATATCCTTGTGTTTGATTTTAATTTTGGTCTTCGAGGACAACCATTAACTTACCAATGCGATTCATGTTATATTAATTCTGCTATTGATTTTCTATAGGTTATTGCTAGGGATATGACAACATCATATTCTTATTATTGTTTTGACTCTCGAGTATATATCCGACATAGTTAAACACAATTAATCAACTGAGAACCACATCACTCTATATAAAAGCATATAAAATATCAACGGATACACACCCGAGATTCAAAACAATGAAAAGAATATGCTGTTGTCCTAGCCCTAGTTATTAACATATTCGTCGTACTACTTTGATCATTGTAGTTACTTTTAGGTCATCCTTCTGCATAGAGAAAAAGGTGCCTCAGAATTGGGTATTTTGCATGAAGTCTATATGGTCAACCGTAGATATTAATTAAATTCCAAGATTGCAGGTTTTCACCCAGGGCATATAAAGCAGAAACGTTCAGTTATTGTATGCAAATTTGGAAAAGATTTGCCACAGAACGTCGTCATTTTTTATTGCATGACTTTGTGGTTCAGCGCCTGATTCATTTGCTTGCAGCACGCTAAGGTAGAGACGACAAGAGAATAACGAAATATGATGCTGATTCATTCTGAATTATTACCAGATCTTTTTTTTTTAGCGAGATAACTATGAAAATAATACGTTGCCACACAATGTACAATTATGAAAAAAGGTTGGGCTTAAGTGAATTGTTGCTGGTTTTACAATCACCTACGAGTTAGCATTGGTCATACTAACTCAGTCGTTTACATCTTCGTCATATTCTAAAAAATCTTATTAAGTTTGTATAGCAGAGGCCGTGTTTAGATAAAGTTCAAATGTGACCCTAAAGCGGAAGTCAATTACATTACGTGATTCACGTCGTTTTTTTTTTGCCTCATTAGCTGACAATTTAAGCAATCTAATGCACTTGTCTCTCTATCTCTTTCTCTCTCTCTATCTATCCATGTATCTATCTAACTATCTCTCTCTTACCCTCTATCCTTCTCTCTTACTCTCTATCTTTCTGACGCTGTAATCCGCATATTAAAATGTTTATACCCCACACACTCTCAAACTTGTCTAACTTAAACTTTTCAGTGTCAGAGTGTTTAGCTCTAGTGCGACGTTTTATAATTTCGACTTTATCAATACGTCACTTTCTGTTCTTTTATTTGCTTATATATGTTTTAACATTTATCATAATCGGCATTCAAACTTGAAGTATTACTGCTATACAGCGTAGTTTGTTATAGTTTAATAATAACAATAATAATTATTATTTATTTATTATACTATCATAATCAAATACTTTAAGAATTATTAAAATAAATGTAATTTTACGCCCACTTTTATAAAAAATTAAGAAGCAATTTTTTTAATCGTTCCAGACAAGATGTAAAGCCATTTGGCGTAAGGAGCTAACAAGAACATGAGATAGTTATCGCAAAGACCTTGACTTAAAAAAAGTAAATAAAACTATAGGCAAGAGGAAAACGGCTAACAAAAGGTAAGTTCTACTGTAATAGAAAACTGTATTGTAATGACGTATCAAAGAACAAAAAGGAGATTGATGGAAACCACTGGACGAATAAATGAATAAAACAAGCTGGAACAAAGGAAGCAGGAAATAAGTAAGAGAATTCTGAATAGAACATGCCATAAAAGCACTAAAAACAGCTGAAACTTATAATATAACGTCTGCAAGTAATTCCAGACACGTTTCTGTACTTTATCAAGAACCGTTTAATTGGATAGAGATTCACTAGAAAGAATTAGCTATCTTTGTTAAAAAAGAATTCGTTATTGTTTTTTTAAGTAAAAATTGAATTCGTTATCTTTCTGGAAAGGAAATAATATTTCTTTATCTTCGGTAAGGGATGTATGAATGAAATTTTTCAATCAGTTATAAGTTGAGGCTTTCCGAATTTAAGTTCAGTTTGGAAGGACGCTCTTGCATCAGTCGGGCTTTATGTTCCCATGAACAACGTGCATGAAATAAGTACAAAAGAAATAATAATAATCGCTTGGAATTGTGCTTTAAAATAAGTTTAGGTTCGCACTAAAGCAGTGACAAAACAAAATAAGTACGGATGTTGTTCGAAATAAACATTCTGCTTTTTTTTTTTTTTAATTGGGGGCGTTATGACTCTTCAAAGACCGGGCGAAACTCTAGCATGGTAGCTTCCTTCAGTTTGACAGACTATGAATCCCCATTGTAAGGGTGCATGCGAGTAGAATTTTTGCAGCAAGGGTTGGGCAATCCTCAACCACATCTCTTCTGAGTCGGGGTTGTTTAATACGAGTGGCAAGTGAAGGTTTAGAGCGACGAAACAATGCAGAGATAAGCGTAGAGAAGATATAGCGTCTAGAATGCCCAACGTCGCTTAACTTTGGGATGACATCATAAGCTAAAGAATTTATTATTCACATTGGATTAAAAAGAGGGGAAGAGTGCACACGGTATTGTGTTCCACAGACGGACAGTTGTAGGAAATAAACTGTGCTCATGGAATACTTGTTTAGTTTTAGGCACAGATAGAGAGTGAGGGAAGTTATAACACTATCGTGCCATATTTTGAATATTAATCAATCCGATTAGACATTGAAATAAAACACCTGTAATGAGAGAGAGAGAGAGAGAGAGAAAGAGAGAGCAACAGATAAGCGATTCAGGTGTATGTAAATGACTCGAATAGCTGCGTTCTTTCTTTCTCCGCTAAGTTTGGCTTCGCGATTCTCTTCACTTACAAAAGTAACTTCGTTTTCAAAGAAACTTGTTAACTGAAGATATTCCCAACGAATTAAAACCGTTTTAAACCCTAAAATAACAACAGCGTTTATCCAATTCTATAAAGGCAGAAACTTGGTCAATAAAATCAGAGTTCTTAGGGATAACATCTCGGATTCTCAGTATCAACAATGCCAATTCTTGAAATATCAACTGGAGTACTCTACGCTAAAATAACTTTAAACCTGCAATTATTTTTTCAGTAACAACTCAATCACCAAAAAATAAACTCACGCATACACATCGTGGGACGCTGAACTTTCTGGCGTATTTTTCTACTTCATGATCAGAAATTTTCTAACATTTTAACGAGCTTTATTTTTTCAAAGTATATTCCACATCTATGCACACTTTTTTATATACATATATATTTCGTTTGTAACACATGTTTCCCCGTTTTCGTTCACAAAATTTCGTTGTTAAGCTAGCACTAGTTAACTGGTGACCTACTCATTGTTTATTTTAGTCTTTCATCCACTAAATTTAACTATATTTATAATAATTTTTAACGACGTTTCTGACACTTTTCAACGAGATTACTATCGTTAAAATACATTTTCTGAAGCCAGACACAGAATCATACAATATACTCATTTGAAGAGCAATCTTTGGGAGAATACCAAGCAGCTTTTTCAGTTCTCTGTCAGGTTGAGTAACATACTCTGAGATCTTGAAGCTTTTGGGGCAGTATTCATAAGAAAACGAATCCGAAGCAAGTGTCCTTTTAATGCATCGAAAACCAAGCTTCTCTCCTTTCATCATAATCGCTCTGATCCCCGTTACACACCAATTGAAATAAATGGCTCTCGTTTTGGGGAAGTCTACATCTTGACAAGCTTCTGAGATAGATATTCACTCCTGATCTGAAATGGAACACATATGCCAGATATGTTGCCAAGATTGCTGGAAAAATGGTCGCGTCACTTTACCGCTCCAGCAGATATCTCACTGCCGATGCTATCCTCTATCTGTATAAGTGTCAGGAACCCATTAAAAAGTAAATGGATGCATTAAAAGGTTGAAAACTTCCTTATGTTTTTTTTTTCAGCCGGGACCTCTGGAAATTCCGCGGTTGATTTCGTCATTTATCTGTATGAAAATAAACCAATTTGGATCAACATCTACACGACTTTTTAACCTGTTTTTTTTCTGTTGTTTGCATTGGTTTACGCCGATTGAAGTCTATCTATTTTAGTAACGAGGGTCTGCTCGTTACATCTTTGCTCAAGATTGAACTCGGATTCTCAAGATAACCCACATGCTTATATCCACGTCGTAGTTTAAACTGAAAGTCCGAAAAAATGTAAATTCGTATAAATTATAAAATTATTGGCCGGACTGAATCTGTTGGTTTCATTGGTTTCCCCGGATTTTCCATTATTTTAGAATTGGATACATATAGAATGAACCTGGTGAAGGTTTCCAACATATAAAAGTTAAATTGATGCACATTCTGATCTTATTTTGCTTCATAAAGCATTGTATATTTATTTATATAAAATTGTAATACTTAATGTGCATAAAAATAGCATAGAAATATGACTTAAAATAGTGCTTAAAAAAGAAACAGAATTCAGTTTTGGAATAATTAATTTACAAATGGGTGACATGAGAACGTTTCTGTTAACGTTACTACATTTTAAATTACTTTTCTGCGTTTAATTTCGTTCTTGGCAATCAGACAATCTCATTAAAATCAAGGGTGTAAAATGTTAATAACGTAAGCGACTTTGCCTATTACAATAAAGAGTTTTACTGAATTGGATGACGAGGATTTTTACAGTAAGAATTAAGACAAGACATTAAGGATGTAAGCATGGAATTTACTTTACATTGAAAAAAATGAATGTAACAAAATAATTATATGTTAGCAGGCCGTAATGATATGTTTATATGTTTTTTATTCACTATTTGTGCTAGCCCCTAGACAAACCTTACATTTATACTATTAATGCTTAAATTATACGTTCTGCTAAAAATAAATTTACCAGTTTATAGATGTTTTTATTTATTTATTTTATTTGATACTAGCAGGCAGCTCGGCGTTGCCCTTTCGTGTAATGCCCTTCGTGATTATATTGCACACAATATGCAGTAGTTTAAAAAATTCAAAAGAGAATGTCTTCGGTACCATCAGCTAGACTCGAAGCAAACACATAAAGCTCTACAGCAAAATTCGTTACCATCCGGACATGTGTATATACAAACTTTAAAAATGATGTTGTTAAAGCTATAAATGTATATTTGGGCATGCGTAAAAGTAACACGTTTAATCGATTTACGCTTGCCCAATCCCAGTTTATTTCAACTTTGATTACTTAGTATATATTTATATCGGGTAAAAAGCATATCGAATTTGTTCCACGGTTCTGTATACCCTATATACCAACTTTCTAGTGTGTAGACCAAAAATTGATAGGAATTTGATAAAGACGGTTACTTAAGACAGGTAGACAGACAAGGTTATTTTTTTACATCTACATTATTTATTATTATTATTATGATTATGATGATGATGATGATGATGATGATGATGATGATGATGATGATTACATGTAAGAGGTAATAAAAACAAAATATGATCACGGAGTGTAACTCACTCTTCGTTTGTACATCCATCTATTATTATAAAAGAAAATTTAGGAAGCATGATTTTATATGTTTCATTATATTGATAATTCAATAATTGCTGGTGTAATTCTTGAAGTCACTATCTTCGTTATCAATCAACTACTTAATAAAAAAAACACACAGTAGATATGGCGGAATAACTGATTTGCATTCGTTTACAAACTGTTTCTTTTTGTCATTTATCTTGTGTAGATCTTTAGTTCATATAAAATTGAAAATGCATTGTATAATACGTTTCCATGTCGCCTTTATTAGAAATAGTTAGAAGACATGAAAATGAAAAAAAAACAAACATCCCAATTATAGATAACTGTGACACATCGCCTTCTTTAATCTACATCCGCGATTTGTACGACAGTTTCTTTTTGTCTTTTCTGATGTTTGATTAATAAGGTAGATAGGATCTTCGAAAATTCTACCTCTTCAGCGGGAAATGAACCGACTATATAATTAAGAATGTATTAAAGCTTGCTTTCTCGAAGGAGAGAGTGAAAAATACTACCTTTGAAAATTAGTTCAAACACTAAGTTCATGAAAATACTGCGCATGTGCGAATTATCTGTTATCACTTTACACGTGTTAATTTCTTTACAAAAACAAGAAAACTTCTGTCATGTATAAGAATGGAATATTTGATTTCGGTGCTGATTACATTCATTTCGATTTTATTTTTATTTCCTAGTTTGATACGAAATTCCAGTATAAATAACACAAATGGCATTGCCCTTCTATCATCTTTATATTTATATAGTCTTGTTGGAGTGCTAATAAATGTGTATATTTGAACTGTCATGATGACAGGTTTGCATAAAAAATAATTTGAGATCTCTTTCGTGCAAATATTATTTTGAAAAACATAGATTAAAATTAATCCTTGCCTGTTGTAAAGAAACAAACTGTTAGAGATACGACTGTTGAAAGAATAATAGAAGTTCAAACTCGGCCTGACGCGCGCACCTTACTAGCGGCACTGAATCTTTTTTTTTTTCTCCAGCGAGACATCAGTTTTGTGTATCTCTCTCTCTCTCTCTCTCTCTCTCTCTCTCTCTCTCTCTCTCTCTACATCTCGCTCTTTATCTCTATCTATGTGTGCATGTATAATACTAAAACATTATCTGTGGTTTAAGTAGGATATAATTGTTTTAGCGTACATTTCGATTCAGAGAATAATACATACTGGAGAGAACTTGAATGCCTACAGGAGAGAACATGGATGTATACTAGACACCATCCTCAAATGTCTAAGATTTCTCTGTACAATGTTTGGTGGAAACAACCTAGCACGAAAATACATTACCTGAAAGTAAACCCTGACCAAATATTCGTAGTATTCGCATTCCAAATAAGATTTCCTCTGTCTGGCTAAGCCAAATTGTCTTTTACTTTCTCCAAAGTAGCAACACAGATCTGGATATCCCACCAGACTAGATAATTTCTTGTCCTGGAATTCAGTAAAACCGAGACGTCACAAGAAAATATAGTATAACATATTTAAAAGGTCAGTAAAGAAAGAGGAAAATTCTGCTCTCAAATTATTCATTAACTCAGTGTTAGAATGTAAAAGAGACCTTTACTGGAACATTCGATTATTTATGTATCTCATATAGAAATCAAGTGTTAGCCCCTATGAAGGGTTCCTTTAATTTCTGAGAACTTCAACCGAATGAAAAATTAAACAAAAACGTTAAACCCACGAAGTTGGGACCAAATATGTGTCTGTTGCTTTTTTTTTATCATTTGTCTGTTGATTGGTTTATTCCGACTATTATTACTCTGCATAACCTATTAAAATGTTTTTAGTATTTTTTTTGTTTGTTTCCTGCTGTTTGATTATTGGTATTTAATTATTTCCCCACAAGAGCTATATGTGACACAATGCCGGTTTTAATGTTGGGGGGGGGGAAACTAGCTCTCCAAAAAGAGACACTCTGGCAGTAGGCAAAAAACAAAAATTTCCTTAGTATAGAAGGGTTTCCGCTACATTGACCAATGACAAAAACCAAAGTATAGCATCAGAACAGCTACTACACTCGGATGTCACCTCGAAGGCCAGATGTTTCATTATTATATTGCCATCAATACGATCAGTTGTTTATTTATTTATTAACCTTAATTGATTCGTTTCATATAATTACAATAGTTGCGTTGATAGTTAAGTGTTTATCTGTATAATCATAAGTAAGTATTTTTCTTCTTAGTTTAATCGGTCCCTTATTATTTTCATTATTTTTTTTTTGTTTAATTAATCTATTTTCAGTTATTCTCTGTATTTGTAACGAAGCAATCCGGTCTCTGGGTGACATAGCGCGTATGGACGTGTGTAGGAAAATCAGCAGCAGTCGTAAGATAGCTGATTAGCGAACATATTAACAGCAGCTGCCGTTAAACACTAAGCAAATTGGCAAGTGTGCACGCACTGACGTCACAGGAAGAAAAAGAAGAGAAACAGAAAAAAGAAAAAAATAGCACGTGGTGAAGGAGGAGAAGCAAAATGCGTGCCGTGGAAGACTGAAGTCGAGGGCGAGAAAACGTTAGCTATGACCAGCGTCAAGTGGCTGGGGAAGAGACTTAAAAAAAAGCACAGGTAATGCGATAGAGGTTGCAAAACACAGACCTTTGACAGATAATGAAATGTGTTATTGTGGAAAAAGCACGAGTGAATGGCTTTAATTTGCATTTAAAAAGTAAAAGCTAGTCGTATGTTATATGTCCTTCCTTTATTTTCTTTATCTCTAGATTTCAAAGATAAGCACTGTTCGTCATAGGAAATGAAATATCAAAAGAAACACTATCAAACAACGTGTTGGTCTGAATGGTTACATATTTATCTGTTTATTATTATTATTATTATTATTATTATTATTATTATTATTATTATTATTATTATTATTATTATTATTATTATCATTATTATTATCATTTTTATTATTATTATGATTGTTGTTATCATTATTATTATTAATATTATTATTATTATTTGTAGTAGTAGTAGTAGTAGTATTACTATTATTACTATTTTTGCTGTCGTTGTTCGTATTATACCATAGTAAATGTTGTTATATTATTTATATAGTGGTAAGTTCTTTATGTTTATAGTATTTGTTTATTTATTGAGTTTTAGTTTTTATTATAATAAATTAGTTTTTCATTGATTTTGATTAGGGGTTATATATATATATATATACATATATATATACCTTTATATATATATATATATATATATATATATATATAGTGTTTGAAGTTTTTAACCTCTAAAACTATACAAAAAAACTATATTTTTTATCATTCGTTAGAAAACCATCTAGTCAGTAAGTCATTTAATCACCTGCAATCACTGCATCAACTCGCTCTCGAATTTACTATAATACCAATAATTTATTTTTCAAGGGATCATCAGTTGTTTACCATGAAACACTGTTTCGGGGATTTAATATATATATATATATATATATATATATATATATATATATATATGGGGGGGTATAGGGTACTGGTTGTGTGTTTAATTTTATATAATTACTAACATTTTCACTGTTTAATCATTTTGTTGGTTGTGTATTAACGCTATAAAACTGTTTAGCATGTTGTTGCATTTTATGCTAGGATGAATCTTTGTTTTAATATTGGCATTTTGGAATGAAGTCAATATATATATATATATATATATATATATATATATATATATATAAGAGCAACAAATTAATAAAACATGTGAAAACACTTTAAAAAAGGTTAAAAACATATTTAATTTTCAAAAAAGGAGACACAAATTAAGTGGATTGTCCTTAATCCGAGTAGTTTCCAAAGAAACACTTTTCTTTTCATTAGAGGGTAGGAATTAGCAAAATGCGGAATCGGATTTTGCTTGCAAAGAATTTAATGAAACTACAAGTAAGCCATAGAGTACACTTTGCAAAAGTTATAAAAATAGTGAAGCAGACGGAATGGGGGAGGGAAGAAAAAATGAATTCACGTGAATGGTCTAGTGAAGAGTAGAATATCCAATAACGGTAAAATCCAAGAAAAGTATGTAAACGTCCGATATCCAGAAGTAATATATATATATATATATACATATATATATATATATATATATATATATATATATATATTATTTTTTACATGGAGTTCACCACTTATCCAGGCCCAATGGCCACTCGGGGATAAGGGTTATTTAGTATACAGTAATCAAAGGGATAGTGTAGCAATAGTATTGGAGAATTGGTAAGGTGTTATTACTAAGGGGGGCGGTTCATCAGGAATTTGTTTGTGTTGGACTTGAAGACATCCAGGTTGATGTCGGGAGGGAAACAGGTAAGCGGAAACGCATTCCACAAGCGTGCAGTTCTAAGAAAGAAGCTTTGTTCATGGTATCTACGTTTTGATTTAGGCACAGGTAAGGAGTGGGGAAAATTATTGACGGTGGTTTCAGGTAGTCGGGTGTTTTTTGAAAAATATTGGCGAGTGGAGACCAGAGAATGGAGCTCAGACGGGCGCGTGCCATGGGAATAACGATAGAACAACGACAGGCTCTCTACGTCTCTTTTGTGGGAAAGAGGTTGCAGGGTAGAGAAAAGAGCACCCCCCACTAAACCACGAAGTCTATTTTGTACTCTGTCAAAGCAGGATAGGCTGTTTTTAGCAGCTCCCGCCCAGATGTGGCAGCAGTACTCCATCTTTGGGCGTATATATATACATGCATATATATATATATATATAACGAGAGAGAAGAAGAGAGACAAATATATATATATATTGTATACGTGTGTGTGATTTACATGAAATATTTTATGACATAGGTATCATTTTTAACATTTAATTGTTTAAATAAATAGGAGCACGTCCAGCCCTTTTCATATTAGAAGCGTAATCTTTTTGTTCTACTAATACGACTATAAAAAGTGTTTAGATTATACCGTGCTTAATGTATGCTGGATATTATAGATAGAGCATTAAAATTAGTCGAAATATAATGTTGAAAATTCGATATAAAATATTTATTAGTTTATAAAATATTCAAACAAGAATGTAAAACTATATTTTACTTTACTTAGAGTTTCAAAGATAAGCACTGCTTCTCATAGAAAATGAAATATTAAAATCAATATTACTAGTATTCATAAATTTTAAGACTTTGACATGTGTAAGTAAAATAATTTCTATTATTTGTCAAAAATATCACCAGAGAAACTATTTAAAATTGGTGTTGATAATGACGTATATAATTGCAATAAACCCAAATGATGGAATCTGTGAGCAAAGAATGTATAAATCAAATAACGTTAATACATTACATTCGTAATAAGGTACATGAGAAACGTATCTGCCATTTTATTTGCACCATCGTGTCTCATTCTCGGCAAGCTTTCTTTCAGAAACGGTATATTGCCTGTTGCAGTTTTTTTCTTTTTTCTATATAGACGTTTGCTCTTCAGAGTTGTCTGATGTATTCTCTGTTTGTTTTGTTCCGGCTCTTTTGACCCCTTGGTCGAATAATCTCTACCAATTCGACGGTTTTACACCCCCATTGAAATACAGCTTCTTATTCCAGAAACTTCTTGAGAACCGTAGTCTTGTGGAACACTTTTCCGACAAACTGTTTTTTACCTACTTAAAATCTTGACCCTTTTAAGACCACGATAAATAGGTATGCTTTGTCTTCGCGATAAAAAAATCTTTCGTTCTTGTTAACTCCCTCAAACTCAGTGGTTTCAGATCTTGTCTTGAGCTATTTTCATAAAAATCATATTAACGTCACTATTTTACGTTTGCGTTTGAACTGCGAATGTTGAAATCCGCCCGGATTAATGTGGCGCTAGCAAAAAAATCTGACGGTACTATCATGGGAAGAACGCGTGTGCTATCGGGGTCGCTGTGGTCGACGCATGACTGTTGACATAAAACTTTGTAAGCGAATCGTTCAGCGATTAGACAAAAAAATTGTGTAACTATTTACGATTAATAGGAAGCTATGTTTAAATTCAGTTAATATGCCATGTAACCATGCGGATTGAGTGAAACATCGAGAAAATAATGGATTAACGAAATGGAAGAAAACCATCAATGAAATAACTGGATATATCAGGTAACGATAAGAAAATGGTTGATAAGTACTTCCGTAAAAAATAATGTGTGGTAAAAGAGGAAAACATTAATGAATGAATTGAATTAATACTAGTCGTTAGTGGCAAGGAATTACTATAATGATCTCGCTGTATGATGGGAATGTGTGAGGAGAAAGTATTGAGGGGCTAAGTATTGTGCTACTCCTTCTATGCATGTGTTGTTGGGAGAGTGAATTTTGCAGGAATCTATATAGGAAGCTAAGATACTTAATAAAAAGGCCTTCGACAAGGTATGGCATAAGGGTCTACTTCACAAGATGTCCAGCTACAGTATAACTGGAAATGTTTTCTCAATCATTAAATCATTTCTCTCCGATAGGCTCATAAGAGTAGTGGTAGATGGACAAAAATCGGAGGCCTGCAATATAAATGCTGGAGTCCCTCAGGGGTCAATCCTGGGCCCAACTCTCTTCCTGATCTACATCAATAACCTCACTAAACACATACTTAAATCATTTGTTGACATCTATGCTGATGACACGACCATCTACGGCAACAAATCAAAGGCTGTAAATGACAAAGTTCTCTCTGATTCTCTCTCCTCTGATCTCGAGCGCGTGGTTCAGTGGGGGAAGATGTGGCTGGTTACCTTTAATGCATCCAAAACCAAACTCCTATCCTTACATCATCAACGCTCTGATCTCCAGCTGGCATCAATTGTGATGAATGGCTCTTGTCTGGGAGAAGCCCCGTGTTTTGACAAGCTTCTGGGTTTGACCTTTACTCCTGATCTGAAATGGAACACGTACATCAAGTCTGTTGCCAAGGTTGCTGGAAAGATGGTGGGATCCTTCTACCGCTCCAGAAGATATCTCACTACTGATGCTATGCTCTATCTCTATAAAAGCCAAGTAGGTCCAAGGATGGAATACTGTTGCCATATCTGAGCAGGAGCTGCTAAAAACAGCCTATCATGCCTTGACAGAGTACAAAATAGACTTCGTGGCTTAGTGGGGGATGCCCTTTTCTCTACCCTGCAACCTCTCTCCCACAGAAGAGACGTTTCGAGCCTATCCTTGTTTTATCGTTATTTCCATGGCAGGTGCTCGTCTGAACTCCAATCTCTGATCCCCCCTCGCCAATCTTTCACGAAAAACACACCATTTAAGACACATTAGGTCGTTATAATAAAATGCTACATTCCATGATAGGAGCGACACCATCACAATCGCAACATCTTCAGAGGAAGGAGTTCCTATTCTCTCCGTAAGTATTTAGGCCCCCACACAACCATCAGCAATATCAAAGGGAAATCTACACTTTCCACGGATATTGTGATTTCACCGATCGTAACTGACCCATAGACACATAGACATAACATAATCTTTCCGATTTCCGATCATAAATAAAAGCAGCTGCCTTGGCATATTCCGATTATTCTGATTGGCCGAGATTTGACATTCTCGTATTCCGGAATAAATATATTTTCTACATAAACGAACACTTCAAAATGTTTACAAAATGGCGTCACCATCTACAGGAGACAGTAGTTCTAAAAACAAATACAAACATATTAAACGCTCAACAACAAAAAATTAAATACTCGTCACAGCAATATTTATTATTTGGTTTCAGAGCGATTATCGACCCTTACTGGATGCTATATTTCTTTTGTTTTTCTTTGCTTTTTTGCCATTTACTATTTCTGTGGACGATTTGATTTATTTTATATTTTTCACCGATTACCTACGCTTCAGTGTTAACGTAAATTTGATTGACTATTGACAAATTTACTATATATTTGTGTTTGTACAGATTTAACTTTAATTTGTAGTATTTTATTTTATTTAATTTCAGAATTTATTATTGACACTGCACATTGTTTTCTGTTATTTTTGTGTGTGTGAATTTTGACATTAGAGCTACCTCCACAATTTTCTATAAATAACAGCTTTTATAAGTTTTCGACTATACTGATTAAGAAAATCTGATTAAAATTTTGCAGAGACAAGTACTTTTGATCCCTATTCCTTATTATCTACTTCTCTCCTACTGACACTGCCACACCCATTTTTTATAGCATTTGCGGGTGGGTAGAGTGACAACGAATATCACGATTAAATGTGGGGGGACATATTTTTCACTCTCCTCCCAAAATGGAGTGTCTACTACGAAAGCCGTTCCCAACCCGAGGAGGTTGGATGTGTATTTCGAAAGCCGTTCTTCACATGGAAGGGCTGGCGGTGTTTATTCTGAAAGCCATTCTAAATATGGGAAGGTTGGGGGTGTCTATTCCGAAAGCAATTCTTAACATGAGAAAGTTGGAAGTGTCTATTCCGAAAGCCGTTCTTTACATGGGGAGGTGGAGATGTCCATTCCAAAATCGTTCTTAATATAGGGAGGTTGGTGGTGTCTATTCCGAAAGCCTTTTTTAATAGTGGGAGGTTTTTAATATGAGGTGTTTATTCCTAAAGCCGTTCTTAACATGACATTGTTCAAAGAAATGAAAAAAGGTCGTAATTGTTCTGTTTTATACGTTAAAAAAAAGGTAAAAAAAATAATAATCTATATAGAGTTAGTAATACTAGGCAAATTGATAGATTAAAATGTGTATAAATCAGGCGTAAACTAAATATAAGGAAATAGTTTACTTGAGAGCAACACGGAAGGATAGTAAAATAAGGAATACTATTATTGAGCTTAACTGCTTTGTTAATAGTTCGATAGCAAATAAATGTAAAACGTGTGCAAAAGTTATTTATTTTAAAGTTTAGAAGAAATGAATAAAAACTTGCAAATCTAAAATAAATACGGTAAATACTTATTGCTGTAAAAGCTGTCTGTATATGCATTCGGAAAATGTTAGAGATTATTAATAGTCTTTATTTATAGTTTGTGTAAATGTTTACGTGCGCAAAGCAATTCGTTCTTTGAATTAATTAGGTTTTCATTTTAGTGGATGTAATTATTGTTACTTCCGAAATGCACGATTATTAACATTTTGAAACTGGTCTATAGAAGAGTGATTGTTTCTAGATAAAACTACTTATAGAATATAGGATTAAGGCTTGTAAATGCATCTTATTCCTTTCTTAATTTATATAATATTCTGCTCGTTCCTTCTTTAGTTCGTTCTTTACGATTCAAAAAAAGGTTGAATACAATTTATGAAGGCCAACTGTTTCAGAAAAGGCCAAATTCGCGAGATTTGGCTTTAAAATTTGGCCTTTTTTTAAGCAGTTTGACCTTTAAAAATTATACTTTGTCCTTTGCAAATGGTAACATACGAATAGAATAAAGACGGGACCGGCTACACCAAAGAAAACTTACTCTTAAGTACTTGTCTGGGGTAACCAGATTGATTTTTAAAACCAAATTTCGCTGGTTTTGTCCATCTTCAATTCACGTCAGCCGTAAAACGTTTTATTTAACCTTTTTAAAATGTAACATAGAGAATAGCAAACAGAATATTATATAAATTGAACTATGTAGTATAATATTACTATTATGTATGAATTAGCACTTAAAAATTTATTTCATTTTTGTCAGTGCTAAATTTAAAATATACTTGAAACATTTTCATATAAATGTTACTAAACTCGTATTTACTGCCTGTTAATTTTTTCTGTAAAAAAATGTTTTTTTTTTGCGCTATCCAGACAAATATCAGCTTTATCAAATATACTTGCTGATTAAAAATACATTTCGTAGAATTCTCGCAAGTCCTGTTAATTATAAGTATTTAAAAAACGTATATCATTTTAGATGCTATATTTGTCAAGGATTAACGTTAACCTAACTAGGGTATGAAACTTAATAAATTCTCATGTAATGTTGGGAGTCTTAGTTACATATAAAATCTAATTGGAGTGATTATATATTCGATGTATTATTATTTGATGATGGCTACTTTTATTGCTATTGTTAAAATTTAAAAGAATATCAGGAGGAATCTTGTTTAAAATAAGATACAGTGTATTTAGTTGAGAGGAGAATAGAAGGAATTTCTGTGTAGCAGTATTAGTTAATTGATTGTGCAGACGTTTATTACCTCTTTGAGCATGTAATCATTATTGAGTGGACATTCTGTCTGTTTTTACAATTACAATGCTTAGTATGGTAATAAAAGGCGTGTCTAAGTAAGTTTATTTTTCCAAACAATAAAAAATAAAAATGAAGATAAATAAGTGTAGGTAGACAGTTTATTGTTTAACACAACAATTAGAAAAATACAAATGATTGTACATTATTATGTACTTAATGTTTGTTGCGAAACACATTCTATGTAAACATATCTAATAATGTACACTTTGGTTTATATTTTAAGACCAGAAAACTTCTTTACTAGTCTTTAATGAAATAAAATGTCCCTGAAATCAGCTTAACTTCTAAATAAGTTGATGGTTAACCAAAAGTCAGACGATTTTCCTTGTACGAATTAATTTCTTATCGTGCATTATGTTCGGCGTCAATCTGATTGAAAAGGAACATTTTACAATTATATATCATCTGGCCTCTGGCCAGATTTTCAAATCTTTTATGAGAAAGCCACAGCCTCGAGGCAGGGTGAGAAATCAGTCCTCTTTTGTCACATTCCGAATCAGCAGGTTCTTTCAATTCAAAACTGAAAGGCCTACGCAGATTACAACAGCCAATAGAAACTCTCTCTCTCTCTCTCTCTCTCTCTCTCTCTCTCTCTATATATATATATATATATATATATATATATATATATATATATATATATATATATATGTATATATATATATAGTCACGATTGATGCGAATATGTGTAGGATATATTTAGAGGATGAACATGCATAAATGGAAAGATATAAGCTAATGGAATACACCAGCTGAACACCTCCAACTTCAGCACTTTCTCTTACCCTATTATATTGTGTTTTTCTATTTATTATCCGGAAGCCAATGTATTCATGAATATTAACCAAATATTAAGCCGTATGTCTATCATCCCATTTACTTGTCTGCATTCAAGCAGCAAAGTTAAACACAAGGTTGGTTTTCAATGTAAGGCAAATTTAGGAAACTCAAAAGGAGTACTTTAAATTATGATTAAAATAAAAAATGAATCAGTCTAGAACGGCGCCCCCTTCGCTGATCCAGAACCAAAAATAGACTAACTGTAGCATTCGGAAAGTTACTACATATTAATCTATTGTAATAATTGTTATGTGTGTTTTCTGATAAAAGTTATTTTTCAATTATCCATGATCTTAAACTTAATTCTTCTACACTGTTCTAACTACGATAGTTTTTAATAAACATTCGAGAAACTTAGTACCTTTGGCGGACCCAATATGCTGTTTGTATACCGGTTGTATAGCTGGATCCCCTCTTGTAGGTTGTGTGCAGGAACCGGTTACGGGAAATAGGTTGCCTGTTCGATAAGTTGGATAGTTGGAGGTCATCGTTACTAGGACAACGTAATAAGGAAAACAATCAACAATAATGGCATGTGTCATGAGTACATTTAAAACATTGAAATGAAGCACTCTGAAACAGGATCATATATGTACATATGTACAAGGAATATTTATTTACACAGAAAGGTTACAAACGTTACAGAGTGTTTGTATGTTTATAACTAGCATGCCTGTAGATAAACGTTCGTTGTGTGTATGTGTGCGTAAATGTACGTGAGAATTCGTCGAAGCATACGTTGGAAGTTCATTGTGTGTGTAAGAGTTTGTTTATACGAATTTCATGCCTGTCTTGAGAAAAGATAAACGCCCTGTCGAGGCATGGGCGTAATTTGCGTGCCACGCACATTTGAGGTTTGAATTGAAGGCAAACACGTGTTGTCAGCTCCATGTCTCGACCGGAAAGAGAGAGAAGAGACAAAGGGAGAGAGATAGAGAGAGAGAGAGAGCAAACAGAAGAGGGAATGGAGGGCACCACCTGTTGGACAAAGTAGAGGTTACAACAGGGGCGATAACTGATGCGTTGGTTAAACGGTGTATGCATGGATGTGTGTGTGGTTTGCTTAAATGCATGTTACATTAAAAAGGCATGTTCATCTATACCTTATATAGCAACACTAACACATGCGCAACAATGTTTTTAATTGTGCGAGGATCACGGTTACATTATTTGACTAGTTCTAGGTATATACTTTATCATGAATTCTTTAGACAATTTTAATCTCTTCAACTTGACCCAAGCATCTTTATTAGTTGTTGTTTGTTTGTTTTTTTATTGGTTCACAACGTTTCGGCCAACTTCCTCTGGCCTTCGTCAGGTGGTAACCGCGACGGATAGGAACTTCGAATCTCCTAACTGCATTCTCAGTCATCACTGCCATCCGTAGTTGTCGTCGTCTCACCACATTTTTGACCAATTACCTCTGGCACGCTTTGGGTGGGATTGAAACCGCTATCTTCAGACAATGTTCATCTGGAACCGTAGAGATTCAACGTCTCTATCAACTGCGCCACGGGCCCCGAAGGGGCGATCAAGGTTGGATTCTTTGATCTTATAAATCCACATTTATTTATTATCTGATCTTCCATAGTCGGGTCCATACCGATTGGTATATATATATATTATTCCTTAATTGGAATTTTTTATTTTGAGATGAGCATTTTTATGTAAATTTTATTTTTATTTCGTACTATTAGTCTCATCTTTATTAGTTTTTTTTTGTTTGTTTTTTTATTGGTTCACAACGTTTCGACCAACTTCCTCTGGCCATTGTCAGGTGGTAACCGCGACGGATAGGAACTTCGAATCTCCTAACTGCATTCTCAGTCATCACTGCCATCCGTAGTTGTCGTCGTCTCACCACATTTTTGACCAATTACTTCTGGCACGCTTTGGGTGGGATTGAAACCGCTATCTTCAGACAATGTTCATCTGGAACCGTAGAGATTCAACGTCTCTATCAACTGCGCCACGGGCCCCGAAGGGGCGATCAAGGTTGGATTCTTTGATCTTATAAATCCACATTTATTTATTATCTGATCTTCCATAGTCGGGTCCATACCGATTGGTATATATATATATTATTCCTTAATTGGAATTTTTTATTTTGAGATGAGCATTTTTATGTAAATTTTATTTTTATTTCGTACTATTAGTCTCATCTTTATTAGTTGTTTTTTGTTTGTTTTTTTATTGGTTCACAACGTTTCGACCAACTTCCTCTGGCCATTGTCAGGTGGTAACCGCGACGGATAGGAACTTCGAATCTCCTAACTGCATTCTCAGCCATCACTGCCATCCGTAGTTGTCGTCGTCTCACCACATTTTTGACCAATTACCTCTGGCACGCTTTGGGTGGGATTGAAACCGCTATCTTCAGACAATGTTCATCTGGAACCGTAGAGATTCAACGTCTCTATCAACTGCGCCACGGGCCCCGAAGGGGCGATCAAGGTTGGATTCTTTGATCTTATAAATCCACATTTATTTATTATCTGATCTTCCATAGTCGGGTCCATACCGATTGGTATATATATATATTATTCCTTAATTGGAATTTTTTATTTTGAGATGAGCATTTTTATGTAAATTTTATTTTTATTTCGTACTATTAGTCTCATCTTTATTAGTTGTTTTTTGTTTGTTGGTTCACAACGTTTCGACCAACTTCCTCTGGCCATTGTCAGGTGGTAACCGCGACGGATAGGAACTTCGAATCTCCTAACTGCATTCTCAGCCATCACTGCCATCCGTAGTTGTCGTCGTCTCACCACATTTTTGACCAATTACCTCTGGCACGCTTTGGGTGGGATTGAAACCGCTATCTTCAGACAATGTTCATCTGGAACCGTAGAGATTCAACGTCTCTATCAACTGCGCCACGGGCCCCGAAGGGGCGATCAAGGTTGGATTCTTTGATCTTATAAATCCACATTTATTTATTATCTGATCTTCCATAGTCGGGTCCATACCGATTGGTATATATATATATTATTCCTTAATTGGAATTTTTTATTTTGAGATGAGCATTTTTATGTAAATTTTATTTTTATTTCGTACTATTAGTCTCATCTTTATTAGTTGTTTTTTGTTTGTTTTTTTATTGGTTCACAACGTTTCGACCAACTTCCTCTGGCCATTGTCAGGTGGTAACCGCGACGGATAAGAACTTCGAATCTCCTAACTGCATTCTCAGTCATCACTGCCATCCGTAGTTGTCGTCGTCTCACCACATTTTTGACCAATTACCTCTGGCACGCTTTGGGTGGGATTGAAACCGCTATCTTCAGACAATGTTCATCTGGAACCGTAGAGATTCAACGTCTCTATCAACTGCGCCACGGGCCCCGAAGGGGCGATCAAGGTTGGATTCTTTGATCTTATAAATCCACATTTATTTATTATCTGATCTTCCATAGTCGGGTCCATACCGATTGGTATATATATATATTATTCTTTAATTGGAATTTTTTATTTTGAGATGAGCATTTTTATGTAAATTTTATTTTTATTTCGTACTATTAGTCTCATCTTTATTAGTTGTTTTTTGTTTGTTTTTTTATTGGTTCACAACGTTTCGACCAACTTCCTCTGGCCATTGTCAGGTGGTAACCGCGACGGATAGGAACTTCGAATCTCCTAACTGCATTCTCAGCCATCACTGCCATCCGTAGTTGTCGTCGTCTCACCACATTTTTGACCAATTACCTCTGGCACGCTTTGGGTGGGATTGAAACCGCTATCTTCAGACAATGTTCATCTGGAACCGTAGAGATTCAACGTCTCTATCAACTGCGCCACGGGCCCCGAAGGGGCGATCAAGGTTGGATTCTTTGATCTTATAAATCCACATTTATTTATTATCTGATCTTCCATAGTCGGGTCCATACCGATTGGTATATATATATATTATTCCTTAATTGGAATTTTTTATTTTGAGATGAGCATTTTTATGTAAATTTTATTTTTATTTCGTACTATTAGTCTCATCTTTATTAGTTGTTTTTTGGTTCACAACGTTTCGACCAACTTCCTCTGGCCATTGTCAGGTGGTAACCGCGACGGATAGGAACTTCGAATCTCCTAACTGCATTCTCAGCCATCACTGCCATCCGTAGTTGTCGTCGTCTCACCACATTTTTGACCAATTACCTCTGGCACGCTTTGGGTGGGATTGAAACCGCTATCTTCAGACAATGTTCATCTGGAACCGTAGAGATTCAACGTCTCTATCAACTGCGCCACGGGCCCCGAAGGGGCGATCAAGGTTGGATTCTTTGATCTTATAAATCCACATTTATTTATTATCTGATCTTCCATAGTCGGGTCCATACCGATTGGTATATATATATATATTATTCCTTAATTGGAATTTTTTATTTTGAGATGAGCATTTTTATGTAAATTTTATTTTTATTTCGTACTATTAGTCTCATCTTTATTAGTTGTTTTTTGTTTGTTTTTTTATTGGTTCACAACGTTTCGACCAACTTCCTCTGGCCATTGTCAGGTGGTAACCGCGACGGATAAGAACTTCGAATCTCCTAACTGCATTCTCAGTCATCACTGCCATCCGTAGTTGTCGTCGTCTCACCACATTTTTGACCAATTACCTCTGGCACGCTTTGGGTGGGATTGAAACCGCTATCTTCAGACAATGTTCATCTGGAACCGTAGAGATTCAACGTCTCTATCAACTGCGCCACGGGCCCCGAAGGGGCGATCAAGGTTGGATTCTTTGATCTTATAAATCCACATTTATTTATTATCTGATCTTCCATAGTCGGGTCCATACCGATTGGTATATATATATATTATTCCTTAATTGGAATTTTTTATTTTGAGATGAGCATTTTTATGTAAATTTTATTTTTATTTCGTACTATTAGTCTCATCTTTATTAGTTGTTTTTTGTTTGTTTTTTTATTGGTTCACAACGTTTCGACCAACTTCCTCTGGCCATTGTCAGGTGGTAACCGCGACGGATAGGAACTTCGAATCTCCTAACTGCATTCTCAGCCATCACTGCCATCCGTAGTTGTCGTCGTCTCACCACATTTTTGACCAATTACCTCTGGCACGCTTTGGGTGGGATTGAAACCGCTATCTTCAGACAATGTTCATCTGGAACCGTAGAGATTCAACGTCTCTATCAACTGCGCCACGGGCCCCGAAGGGGCGATCAAGGTTGGATTCTTTGATCTTATAAATCCACATTTATTTATTATCTGATCTTCCATAGTCGGGTCCATACCGATTGGTATATATATATATTATTCCTTAATTGGAATTTTTTATTTTGAGATGAGCATTTTTATGTAAATTTTATTTTTATTTCGTACTATTAGTCTCATCTTTATTAGTTGTTTTTTGTTTGTTGGTTCACAACGTTTCGACCAACTTCCTCTGGCCATTGTCAGGTGGTAACCGCGACGGATAGGAACTTCGAATCTCCTAACTGCATTCTCAGCCATCACTGCCATCCGTAGTTGTCGTCGTCTCACCACATTTTTGACCAATTACCTCTGGCACGCTTTGGGTGGGATTGAAACCGCTATCTTCAGACAATGTTCATCTGGAACCGTAGAGATTCAACGTCTCTATCAACTGCGCCACGGGCCCCGAAGGGGCGATCAAGGTTGGATTCTTTGATCTTATAAATCCACATTTATTTATTATCTGATCTTCCATAGTCGGGTCCATACCGATTGGTATATATATATATTATTCCTTAATTGGAATTTTTTATTTTGAGATGAGCATTTTTATGTAAATTTTATTTTTATTTCGTACTATTAGTCTCATCTTTATTAGTTGTTTTTTGTTTGTTTTTTTATTGGTTCACAACGTTTCGACCAACTTCCTCTGGCCATTGTCAGGTGGTAACCGCGACGGATAAGAACTTCGAATCTCCTAACTGCATTCTCAGTCATCACTGCCATCCGTAGTTGTCGTCGTCTCACCACATTTTTGACCAATTACCTCTGGCACGCTTTGGGTGGGATTGAAACCGCTATCTTCAGACAATGTTCATCTGGAACCGTAGAGATTCAACGTCTCTATCAACTGCGCCACGGGCCCCGAAGGGGCGATCAAGGTTGGATTCTTTGATCTTATAAATCCACATTTATTTATTATCTGATCTTCCATAGTCGGGTCCATACCGATTGGTATATATATATATTATTCCTTAATTGGAATTTTTTATTTTGAGATGAGCATTTTTATGTAAATTTTATTTTTATTTCGTACTATTAGTCTCA
>NC_136491.1:109331954-109339454 GCF_053919585.1 Euprymna scolopes
AGTTGAATTTTAAGTAGTAAGATTTGCGAAATAATAGCAAGCCAAAAAATAGGGTTAACATTAACTAAAACCCGGTGTTTCATGTACTCAACACTTTTCATTGCGTTAAATAGAATATCAATCAAATATGGTAGTGTTTGAATATATGGTTAAGTGGCAGTTTTAATCATTTAGAACTGCTTTTAAGCTTCATCGCTCACTGATTTTTCGACCAAATTTCAAACAACTATTACAGTTTATAGATCACCTTCTGAGCTATATTGTGAAAAAATTTTTTTTTCAATTTTTGTTTAGTAAAACAAAAATTATGATGAATTTTCTTGTGTTCAAAATCGTCAAAATATGTAAGGATGTGGGCGACACATTTTATGACTGGTTTCCATAAAAACCACGTCGCCTCAGTGACTACTGACTGTTACTAATTCACTGTTGTCTTGAGAAGAGAAGTAAGAAGTGAAACAGAATGAAAGAATGAAAGGGAGATAATGAGGGAGGATTTATTGAAAGCAGTCGAGTGACCTACATTATTATTACATATGTGTTTATGGGGGAAACGAAATAAGACTGAAATTAAACAAAGAACAAGTGTAATGGAAGCCTGGAAAAATCATGGATTACAATAGAAAAATGCGAGCATGAAAAGAAATATGATTAAGCTTAAATATGGAAAAGTAAAAGACTAGTTGTTAAAACTGGAAATAAAAAGGACAAGATATTCTAGCAAAAATATAATAAATTCATAACTTTAAATATTACAGCATGGATTTTTTTAAATTCAATTTATAACATTATATAATCAATTCTTAATGCTGCAATATTTTAACTTTAAAATTTATTATATTTTTTTACTAGAATACCTTGTCCTTTTCTTTTCCAATGTTAACAACTAGTCCTTTACTTTTCCATGTTTAATTTTAACCATAATACTTTTCAGGCTCGCATGTTTCTATTGTATGGACAAAATTATTTTGGGAATACTTCTTGGTTTGGGATTCCACCAGCAACAACATCATTCGGCGGAGTTCGATATTAAGAACATCGATTTCATTTAATATGGCAAAAGCTTTTATGTTTTAACGCAGTTTTTGAGGTAATCCAATTAAATTACATGGTTTTATCTACTTTCTATTTTCTTATAAATGTGGAATATTAGACGAAAGTTCGTAAAAAGACAGTCAAAAAGGTATATTTATTTCTGTATATCACATTTTATAGCTAGAAGAACATAGTTCTTTTCTTGTTTATTTATTGTTTAAAATTAAGAAATACAACATAAGAAAGAGATTGTATCCGTATTTCACGCAGTTTCAATATACGTGTTTCCTTTACAGGAAACTCGCAAAATAAAAGCATGGGATTACTATAGAATTGCTAGTTAGCATGAAAGTTTAAAAATTTGAAAATTATATATTATTTACTTGCAACTAGTCCTCTGGCCTTCGTCAAGTGGTAACCGCAACGGGATAAAAACTCCAAATCTTCTAACTGTATCCTCCGCAATTACTGCCTTCCATAGTTGTTGTCGTCTTACTATGTGAAGATAGCGGTTTCAACCCTACCCAAAGCCGGTCAGAAGCTTACTTGGCCAGAAAACGTGGTGAGACGACAACAATTATGGAAGGAAATAGTTACCGAAGATGCAGTTAGTAGATTCTGAGTTCCTATCCCGTATCTGTTCCCACCTGACGAAGGCCAGAGGAATAGTTGGCCGAAACGCCGTGAAACAAGAACTAAAAGAAAAAAACACGAGGATAATAGTCCGCAATAAATAACTTAATTTGAAAATTATGTTAAAAATGTATGATATAGAAAGTGATCTCCAAATAATTCAGATACAGTCAAACAATGAAATCTCAGAAATGAAATTGGTTAAAAAACCCGGTAAAAGCAATTGGTCAAAACATTATAATATTGGTGTGAATAATATTTAAAAAAAAAAAAAGTTAGTCTAAAAACCCTTATATAGTCTAGTTAAATGTAAATACAGGCGTTTAACCATAAAGTTTACCAAGATACTTGAACTAATTAGATTTGTCAGTTCGTGTAAAGATTTGAAATTACAAGTTCTAACATGGCCTTTTTATAGAGAAGAGTATAAGTTTACTGGTTTACACTTCCAACGTCAATAAAAAGCGAGCGAGGCTTAAAAATTAGTAACCTACGAATGTATTTTTTAAAACTGAGTTGAGGTTATGGCGACCCTTTAAAACTAATTATAAAAAATATTTGGAATACCCCCCCCCCAAAAAAAAAATAATAATAAAGAATAAAAGGTAAGGAGGACCGAAAAAAAGAGAGAATAAGGTACAGTTAATCGTATCCGGGGATGTATGTGTATATCCATATAATCTTTAACTAATTCGATGTATTTACGTAAGAAACAAGAAAACATACAATCGAAGAGGACATGTGTGTGAGTCCAGCAAATATGGGAGGGTTAGAGTGACCAGTCTAGACAATAAATTACGTGTTTTAATTAATGTCTGATCGCTAAATACCATCAATGTTTTAAAATTATATTAGCCATTTTAATTATATTATTCATTGTTTAATCCCTACGGAGACGGTTCACGGCGAGACATAACACGAGCTGCGTATGACCTTTTCTCATGTTTATATGAGTTGACTTGTATGAAGATACATTATGATGAATATGCTTTTTTTAATTTCTTATCCGCATACACATGTATTTTATCCTTCACTGCGTATCATCAGTGTGGCGGATGATTGTTCTGTCGGCCTCCACACTGAAGACATCATGTTATTATTAATATAATAACGTGATAACTGGTACCTGCTACGACAGTTGCTTCAGTTATTCACCCCCCCACACACACACACATATATATATATGTTTAATGTATGTGCATGATAAGTAATATTCATATGAAAATATTCAATACTAGCGGTACCCGGTAACCGGTGTTGCCCGGTGGAAGCGTGTTCACATCGAAAAAAAAGTATAGTACGGTGGTTGTTGTTGTTGTTGTTGTTGTTGCTGCTGCTGTTGCTGCTGCTGCTGCTGCTGCTGCTGTTGGTGAGAACAAAAAAAACGCATTTAACCGTTGAAGTTGTGGTAATGTTTACTGGTTGCTTCCGGACTCTCTTACTAAAAATAGTTCGTCTCAATGTTTTATTAAGAAGAAGAAATTTAAGAACGAAAACCTTGAATCCCATCCTAAGGTATTAAATGTTTGTGACTCCTAATAGGGTTAGTTATTTAAATTGCTGGCCACATCAGCTATATTTGGAATAAGGCCGGGAAGGTGGGGAACTAAGTAGGCTCCCCTAAAGAAGGGGCACTCCTGCAATTGCAAAAATTCCCTGAGTAACCACGTCGGCATTTCCCGGTCGGGGCGCTTCAGGCAGTAAGCGATGAACTTTCTCCACCGGAAAGCCCAGTGGCAAGATCTGGAAGGGTGGACAGGCGGTCTACTTCAGTCCGACAGGTGCTGGGCCGGTTCCCGACCCCTCACTTGTTAGGCTGAGTGTCAAGTAACGAATCCTTGACGTGTACTACTACCCTGTCTCCCTGCAGCAAAAGCCACTAGCAGACCTTCACCATCACGAGTAATGGGGGTAGATATTTATTTGCTGTGCACCGCAGCAAAATGTGGCACAAGGCCGGAAGGTCCGGGACAGGCGAGCTCCATGAAAGAAGGGGCACTCAAGCCGCAACAAAAATTGCTTGGGCACCCCCGTTGGCATTCCCCGGTAGGGGCGCCTAAGGCGACAAGCAATTTACTCGCCCCACCGGAAAGCTCAGTGGTAACGCCTGGGAGGGTGGACATCCTAGGTAGTACCAAAGACGTGTACCTCAGTCCGACAGGTGCTGGACCGGATCTCATCATCTCACCTGTCGAGCTGAGTATAAAGAACGGATCCTTCACGAGTTACCCTGCGTCCCTGCAGCCGAAACCGCTAGGAGACCTCCCAATCACGAGTAATGGGGGTAGTTATTTATTTGCCGTCCACAACGAAACAATGCAGCACAAGGCCGGTAAATTGGGATCCATCAGGCTCCCCTAAATGAGGGGCACTCCTGCAATTGTAAAGATTGCCTGAGTAACCCCGTCGGCATTCCCCGGCAGGGGCGCCTCAGGTAGTAAGCAATGAACTTACCCCACCGGAAAGCCCAGTGGGAAGGTCTGGGAGGGTGGACCTCCTAGGTATTACCCAGCGGTGTACCTCAGTCAAACAGGTGCTAGACCGGTTCCCGGCCCCACACTTGGGCTGAGTGTAAAGTGACGAATCCTTGCCGAGTACTACTAGCCTGTCTCCCTGCAGCCGAAGCCGCTAGGAGACCTTCCCCATCACGAGTAATGGGAGTAGTTATTTATTTTCCGCCCACCTCGGCAAAATTTTGCACAAGGCCGGAAAGTGGGGATCCAGAAGGCCTCCCCTACAGGAGGGGCACTCCTGCAATTGTCTGATGGGAAGGTCTCCTAGTAGCTTCGGCTGCAGGAATACAGAGAATTGGTACTTGTGAAGGGTTCGTCACTTGACACTAAGCCCAACAGTTTAGGGGCCGAGAACCGGCCCAGCACATGTTGGACTGAGGTACACCGCCTGGGTAATACCTTTGAGTTCCACCCTCCCATGCCTTGCCAGTAGGCTTTCCGGTGGAGTACGTTCATTGCTTACTGCCTGAGGCGCCCCTACGGGGAATGCCGACGGATTACTCAGGCAATTTTTACAATTGCAGGAGTGCCCAACCTTTAAGGGAGCCTGCTGGATCCCCACTTTCCGGCCTTGTGCGCCATTTTGCCGAGGTGGGCCGCAAATAAATAACTACCCCCATCACTCGTCTGATGTGGAAGGTCTCCTAGCGGCTTCGGCTGCAGGGAGACAGGTAGTAGTACTCGTCAAGGATTCGTCACTTAACACTCAGCCCAACAGGTGAGAGGCCCGGAACCGCCCCAGCACCTGTTGGACTCAGGTACGCCGCCTGTGTAATACCTAGGAGGTCCACCCTCCCAGGCCTTGCCATTGGGCTTTCCGGTGGAGCAAGTTTATAGCTTACTGCCTGAGGCGCCCCTACCAGGGAGAAACGACGGGTTTACTCAGGCAATTTTTACAATTGCAGGAGTGCCCCTCCTTAAGGGGAGCCTGGTGAATCCACACTTTCCGGCCTTATAACTAGGAGGTCCACCTTCCCAGGCCTTTCCACTGGGCTTTCCGGTGGAGTAAGTTTATAGCTTACTGCTTGGGGCGCCCATACCGGGGAATACCGACGGGGTTACTCAGGCAATAAGCTTACTCCATCGGAAAGCCTAGTGGCAAGGCCTGGGAGGGTGGACCCCCTAGATATTACCCAGGCGGCATGCCTCGGCATGCTGGGCCGGTCCTGGGTCCCTCACCTTTTGGGCTGAGTTTCAAGTGACGAATCCTTGACGAGTACTACTACCCTGTCTCCCTGCAGCCGAAGCCGCTCGGAGACCTTCCCCATCAGACGAGTGGTGGGGGTGGTTATTTATTTGCTGCCCACCTCGGCTAAATGTGGCACAAGGCCGGAAAGTGGGGATCCAGCAGGCTCTCCTAAAGGAGGGGCACACCTGCAATTGTAAAGTTTGCCTCAGTAACCCCGTCAGCATTCCCCTGTAGGGGCGCCTCAGGCAGTAATCACTGGACTTACTCTTCCGGAAAGCCCAGTGGACCTCCTAGGTGGTACACAGGCAGCGTACCTCAGTCCGACAGGAGCTGGTCGGTTCCCGGCCCCACACTTGTTGGGCCTAGTGTCAAGTGACGAATCCTTGCCGAGTACTACTACCCTGTCTCCCTGGAGCCGAAGCCGCTAGGAGACCTTCCCCATCACGGTAATGGAGGTAGTTATTTATTTGCCGCCCACCTCGGCAAAATGGTGCACAAAGCCGGAAAGTGGGGATCCAGCAGGCTCCCTAAATGAGGGGCACTCCTGCAATTAGAAAAATCGCCTGTGCAATCCGTCGGCATTCCCCGGTAGGAGCGCTTCAGCCAGTAAAAAATGAACTTACTCCACCGGTAAGCCCACTGGCAAGGCCTGGAAGGGTTGACCTCCCAGGTAATAGCCAGGCGGCGTGCCTCAGTCCGAGAGGTGCTGGCGGGTTCCCAGCCCCTCACCTGTCCAGATGAGTGTGAAGAACGGAACCTTGACGAGTACTACTACCCTGGCTCTCTGTAGCCGAAGTCGCTAGGAGACCTTCTCCATCAGACGAGTGGTGGGTTAGTTATTTATTTGCCGCCCACCTCGCCAAAATGTGGCACAAGGCCGGAAAGTGGGGATCCACCAGGCTCCCCTAAAGGAGGGGCACGCCTGCAATTGTAAAAATTGCCTAAGTACCCCCGTCGGCATTCCCCGGTAGGGGCGCCTCAGGCAGTAAGCTATAAACTTACTCCACCAGAAAACCCAGTGGCAAGGCCTGGGAGGGTGGACCTCCTAGGTATTACCCAGGCGGCGTACTTCAGTCCGACAGGTGCCGGTCAGTTCCCGGCCAATCACTTGTCGGACTGAGTGTCAAGAACGGATCCTTGACGAGTACTGCTACTCTGTCTCCTTGCAGCTGAAGCCGCTAGGAGACCTTCGCCATCACGAGTAATAGGGGTAGTTATTTATTTGCCGCCCACCTCAGCAGAATGTGGAACAATGCCGGAAAGTGGGGATCCAGCAGGCTCCCCTAAAGGAGGGGCACTCCTGCAATTATAAAAATTGCCTGAGTAATCCGTCGGCATTCCCCAGTAGGCGCGCCTCAGGCAGTAAGCAATGAACTTACTCAAGGGGAAAGCCCAGTGGAAAGGCCTGGAATGGTGGACCTCCTAGGTATTGCCCAGGCGGCGAACCTCAGTCCGACAGGAGCTGGATGTTTCCCGGCCCCTCACCTGTGGAGCTGAATGTCTAGTGACGAATCCTTGACGAGTACTTCTACCCTGTCTCCCTGCAGCCGAGGCCGCTTGAGACCTTTTCCATCAGACGAGTGATGGGGGTAGTTATTTATTTGCCGCCTCCTCGGCAAAATATGGCACAAGGCCGGAAAGTGGGGATCCAGTATGCTCCCTTTAAGGAGGGGCAATCCTGCAATTGTAAAAATTGCCTGAGTAACCCCGTATGCATTCCCTGGTAGAGGCGCCTTAGGCAGTAAGCAATGAATTTAATCCACCGGAAAGCCCAGTGGCAAGGCATGGGAGGGTGGACCTCCTAGGTATTAGCCAGGCTGCGTGTCTCAGTCCGACAGGTGCTGGGCCGGGTCCGGGCCCCTCACATGTCTGGCTGAGTGTCAAGAACGGATCCTTGATGAGTACTTCTACCCTGTCTCTCTGCAGCCGAAGCCGCTAGGAGACCTTCCCCATCAGACGAGTGGTGGGGGTATGACACCAAATGATTTCGACGATTGTTTTATAACCACAATTTAGTATAACCAACCAATTCAAAGCTTCCAAAGTTACTATACAATTGTCGAATTTTGGATTCAACTAGTTCGCTGGTGTCTACGTCACGAACCTTCATTTGATTCTTCGCCGCCATCT
>NC_136491.1:109344454-109466954 GCF_053919585.1 Euprymna scolopes
TCCCACTCTCCAAGAGAAGACCTTGTAAATATATAACCATTGCAACTATTTTGCCTTGACACCTTTATTAACTGGATTAACCACTCTAACAAATAAAACAACCATTACACTTCACTAATTAACAATAATGATTTCTCGCCAGTAACATTTCCCCTTTTTCATTAGCTGTTATCTAGAAATTCTATTATTTCAGACATAAAAAAACGAACACATCAGCCCTTATAGATGGATGCTTGATCTACACGCATTTATATAGATCATTCAATGTTTACATGTAATAAAAATACCTTCTTTCGTTCTTAATCGTCCAAACTTTCTTCCTTTACGCATTTGTCTTAATAAACATTACCATCTAAACTTATGACACGAATATATGAACGAATCTCTGGTGTACGTCTATTAAATAGACCCCAACCCACTCTAAGAACGTGATAACCGATATCTTACCCTCGCCGATAAAATTAATAAAAACATATCTTTCCCCCCCCCTCTCTCTCTCTCTCTCTCTCTCTCTCTATCTATATATATATATATATATATATATATACATTTTTTCTGAAAATTTATAAAAAGAATCCGCCGAACCTTTTCCTAACAGAGTTAGGAACAAAGAATCCAGCGCAGCTATCGTTCCTTACGCCCACCACGTACACACACACACACACACACACACACACACACACACACACACACACACACACACACACACACACACACACATATATATATATATATATACATATATATATATATATATATATGCTCATATTTTATATATGGAACTTTGTGTGTGTGAGTGAGTTAGGTCACTATGGACTCCGAAACGGCTGGAAATGTGACACGAAGTTTCTTGGTGTGTCTTGGAATGTTATTATTTAGGTTTTGTATCGGAATGTCTCTAAGAATCGAAAATTAATAATCGAACATTCCAATTAAAGAAGTCCGATTTTTACCAAAGTTTACACTTTTATTCAAACGTACATCACAAGTACATTTGAGCAATTTTATCATCGCGTAAGTGGAAAAGTCCAGCGTCTAAAATAAACTGTAGATTCTTATATAAGACAGAGGCACGACGATACTTGATTTTTTTTACGTTATACTTTAAGTGATTATGTAAACTAATTACATCAATTAAACAGTTGATACTTTCATATAACAAGAGTACGTTCGACATGAATGTTTCTGTTTAGAGTACATTCAACTATAACACTTGACATTTGCATTTTAAACTTAAGGAAAAGATATCATTTACAAATGATTTTATAAATCAACAATAGATTAGCTACAATGCAGCATAGACTGCAATGTATTGTGAACTGCGGGAAACACGTGCAGCTTTTCCCCCGTACACTCTGGTGAGTCCCCAACTAGAGCAGGAAATCATCCGATTTGATTAAAAAAATTGGTGATTTCACCGATTTCGATAATACAAGTATGGAACATGTCAGATTTGTTTATCCACATTCTATTCCATAGGGTCTTTCTGCTTGTATATATATATATATATATATATATATATATATATATATATATATATATATATATATATATTTAAATAATTCGTTGACATCTATGCTGATGACACGACAATCTACGGCAACAAATCAAAGGCTGTAAATGACAAAGTTCTCTCTGATTCTCTCTCCTCTGATCTCGAGCGCGTGGTTCAGTGGGGGGAAGACGTGGCTGGTTACCTTTAATGCATCTAAAACCAAACTCCTATCCTTACATCATCAACGCTCTGATCCCCATCTGGCATCAATTGGGATGGATGGCTGTCGTCTGGGAGAGGCCTCGTGTTTTGACAAGCTTCTGGGTTTGACCTTTACTCCTGATCTGAAATTGAATACGTACATCAAGTCTGTTGCCAAGGTCGCTGGAAAGATGGTGGGATCCTTCTACCGCTCCAGAAGATATCTCACTACTGATGCAATTCTCTATCTATATAAAAGCCAAGTACGTTCAAGGATGGAATACTGCTGCCATATCTGGACAGGGGCTGCTAAAAACAGCCTATCCTGCCTTGACAGAGTACAAAATAGACTTCGTGGCTTAATGGGGGATGCCCTTTTCTCTACCCTGCAACATCTCTCCCACAGAAGAGACGTTGCGAGCCTATCCTTGTTTTATCGTTATTTCCATGGCAGGTGCTCGTCTGAACTCCAATTTTGGTCCCCCCCCTCGCCAATCTTTCACGAAAAACACCCGTCTAGCTGAATCCACCGTGAAAAATTTCCCCCACTCTTTATCTATGCCTAAATAAAAACGCGGATTCCATGAACAAAGCTTCTTTCTTAGAACTGCACGCCTGTGGAACTCTGTTCCGTCTGCCTGCTTCCCAGCTGACTACAACTTGGATGTCTTCAAGTCCAACGTTAACAAATCCTTAATGAACTGCCCCCTTAAGTAAACACTTCATCAAATCTCCGCACTTACGTAATGTACTTGCAATAACCCTCATCCCTGAGTGGCTTCCGGGCCTTGATAAGTGGTGATCACTGTGTAAAATATATATATATATTATTTATATATATATTATATATATATATATATATTATATATATATATATATAAAGAGAGAGAGATAAGAGAGTTATATTAGTTGCTACATTTATAAGAGAATGGTGCCCAATATTCGTTGTAGAGCTTATGAAGATAGTTTAACATCGATATGGTATACGAAAATATTTACATAAGTTATATACTTTAGTCTTCACATTTTCGAGAAGAAAGTGTGTGAATTTATGCCTGTCTTTGTGTGTATACGTGCTTATCTACCATGTGTGCATTAGAGAGTGAGTGAGAGAGAGAGAGAGAGAGAGAGAGAGAGAGAGAGAGACGGACGGAGTAACATATACCAAAGGAGAACGCATTTTATTATATTTCATATCGGAAGTCAAATGGCACTAACATCGTCAATTATATTGTTACACGTCTATTCCACACTTTGAGACATACATATACAAACTGTTTTTTTTCTTCTCTTCTTCTCTGTCTCTGGGATATATCTATGCTAAAACACCGCACATTCGAACGCGTGTAAATGGAAATCACCAGCTACAATTCATCTCTAGCATTCTTAGTACTTGAACTGTCTGGCGGAACTGACAGCCATTTCCGTTTACCGTCGACTACTTTCTGATAGAAGTTTCTCACGAGAACAGCACACACTACAAAAGCGTATTGAATCATATAAAAATTATCTTTTATCATAATGCTTTAACTTCACGTAATGTATTAAAGTTTTAATTAAGAGCAAAGTGTAATATTTGCATCTGAAAATGGACTTTATATTGTTTTTTTTATTTATTGCGAGTCACCAGGAATCTTTATAGATTGATGTAATTTCTATATTTATGCAACACCAGAGACTTAATTTTGAAAGATCTGAAGTTTACAAAAGGTATAAAACTCATATTGTGCCTAAGTCTGTCTTTGTGAAGTAAGTAGACACGTATTATATCAAAGAATATGGCGTTACAAAAGAATCATTTATGACTCATAAATATTTACTTACTACAAAACTATTTTAAGTTTATCATTACATAATTTCCTAATAATATAGAACTATTCTGTCGCTTTCAGCAACTCCAGCTTCAACCATAATGTGTGCTGTGTTTTATTTTTTCATCTTTTATTCTGGCTGTGTTGTCTTGGCGATCACCTATGGCGCAGTGTTAGTTTACAAGTATAAAAATAAAATAACGCAAACATACAGAGAAAGCACGACATATAGAGTATAATTAAGTTGTGCTCTGATTATGTGTAATAAATTATCTCCAAACGCTATCTGTTGATAGCTGTCTATCGAACTATTATCGCCAGTCAGGTGATCATCTCATCATCTCTTAAAACTCTGCTTGATCTCCTCTTAATTACAAAGTGTCATTAACTGTCGCAAACTCAATATTGTCATAAGCTAACCCAAAGCTTCTAAATATATTTTCTTCAGTATCGGAAATCTTATGTCCGGTCTTTTGTCCTAGTTTAAGCGAAAGATGATTCGCCATCTCGGACACTCCAAACGAACTAACCATCCTACTTCTGATACCCGTCCTACCGACTTTGTGTGTCTTGTTGAATCATTTTTTTACCATTGTCTTTGGTCATTTACTTCAATAACTTTTCCTCTTCTTTTACAATCACTTTCTCCCGAGGGACATGGATCTTATAGAAACATCCTAAGTATCATATGTTGCCGATTTACAAAAAATACGTAAAGGAAAATACTAAAATAAATATTCTTACTCTCAGTAATACATGTTTAATGTTAGAATTAATTACCCTACTGATTGGATCTTCTTGTTTGTTTTGGTTTCTGTATTTTTTATTGTCGACATTAAATAATATATTATTTCTATGCCGTCATGTATTGAGCAGAAGATGTGGTAACTGAACAGTAGATAGCACTATCTCGTAAAACAGAGAAATGCCGATAACCGTGTACGGTAGATGACGTCACAAAATTGTATTCGTCAAAATAATTTATTTATCAAACTAAAGAGGCATGGTAAGTTATCTTAAATTTGCTTTATTTACTATTATAATGTCAAAATCTATTTAAGTGATTTGTTTGTATTATAATATAAACACTTGATCAAAGCACAACTGAATTATACACTAGTATTTGTGCATTTGCGTTATTTTATTTTTATGCTTGTAAAACCAACACATAATCAAAGCACAACTGAATTATACACTAGTATTTGTGCATTTGCGTTATTTTATTTTTTATGCTTGTAAAACAGCTGATCGCCAAGACAACACAGGCAGAATTTAAAAAAAAACGAAGAAAGCCACAGCACATACAATGGTTGAAGTCGGAGTTGTTGAAACAGACAGCATAATTCTGTATTATTTGGAAATTATGTGATAAAATCAATTTGTGAATTTTGAGGCGTGTCAGATTGTTGCGAGATTAGATTTGTGTGTATAAAAATAAAATTGAAAGCGTGATTTTTCTTAAAAGGTAATAGAAATGCGAAATTAGAAAATCCCATCAGAAGTCGACAGAGTAATACTAGAGCTACATATCAAGTGGTGAGCTTATCAACAATAATGAAAACGATAGAAAAACTATTTTGAGTTTGCTTTGGGGCGTAGTTTTTGAAGCTCGTATGTATTCGTCCACTAGTTCGGGGACTTGTTACTATATTTCTGGCACGTGAAGATGGCATGGTCGCGAAGATTTCCATAACAACATTTATAACCATGGGTGATGAGAACGAACTAATAAGATGCAATATTAACATTACAAAATATACGGAGTCTCTTTGAATTATTCATTCATAGATTTTCGTTTTGACACAAGAATACAACTACGTTCTGCTAACCCTGATTAAGTTTATTGTTTACCTGGATAACCTTTTCTGACTCGATTGATATTGCTATTTACGATTACAAGAATGGCTTTACGTCCAGGAAAATAAACAGTTAAAGAAAATATTACGTTATGTGTTACTTGCAATGCTGTAGAAAACTAAAATATACAAAGTATTACATCAGGAAGCAAAAGCTTTATTTTTATACTAGATAGTCTAACCGTTTGTTTTTGTCTATAGCCCTTTGGTCTCTTAACTGTTCAACCAATTTTGAAGAGAGTACTCGAGACAGTTACGGTCCATCTTATCTCCTAATTGCTAAATTCCCTTTGGCGAGATTAGACACCTAATCAAAAGTTTATGCCCCAGATTTAATCAGATATCAACATATTACGCACTGATTATTGCATTTACTCCTTTTTGTCCTTTCTATCTTCGCCAGCCTTTTTATCAAATACGAGCACCCTTGGTTCACATATTCTTCTAATTTCGATATTTTAAGCTATTTTTGTTTCCAACCCAAAACATCACAAGTCCAGTCATTAACTTCTGATAGCTCACTTACATTCAATACACAGGATGTTTGAATTATTGTCCGAATTCTTTTGATAGCTTTCAGACTGTCGCCAGAGGCACATTTTTCATAATCTACATCCTCCATTTCTGACCTGGCTTAAATACTTAGTGAGCACTCACGCCTCTACCACAGCAGCCATGCAACCACTCTGCTTTTTCTTATACAGCGTTCTAGTTTAAGGATCAACGAATAATCTTCTGTTACCGTCAAAGGATTTACCTGACCACTAAGCAATTTATCTTGCCATTTTATTTAAAATTAAAAAGGACTTTAAATAATTATACTTCTCTGTTCGGTATTTGATTTGTAAGAATTCAAGTAAGAAAATATTGAAAAAATTAAAGGCTAAACACGGTTTTAAAAATTACCAATTTATAACTCATGCAGCATAGTTCGTGCCAGGTTCGGGCGTACTTTTTTTTTCAATTTTTTATTAAAAAAGGCACAAATAAAAACAAAACGTCTTATTTGCACTGATTATATGAGCAAATCTTTTTCACAATAGCCGGATAGATAGTCACCCATAACCGTTTGAGAAGCTTAAAGCAAAATTATTCCTACTTTTTGTAGTAAATTAAAAAAATACTGGAGACATTTCGTATTTTAAGCCGAGAATCAATTCTTTTTACAGCTCGAATACCAACTTACAATAATAAAATGTGTTTATTCTGGTGAATTTAATTTCTTAAAACCCAATAAGTTACTTGGTTCGTTAACTTAATCCATAATATGAAGTAATTGTGTCTTAATGCTAGAAATTTGTCTAACATTAAAGATAATATTCACGTCTACTTTAAGTTTCCGCAAAACACGAATTGGCAAATAAAATATGATCGACAATCATAATAATAACTTCGACAGTGCAGGGAAAAAGAGAAAAATACTGAAATAATATAACTTACAGCCCGGATTACAGCTTACTCTTCTTTTATGTTTCAAATTTTCCCCTTTCAGTTTCGTCCATTCTTTCTTGCTTTCTCAAAGTTCTCGTCTCTACTTGGTCCGTTCTTGTTTACTTTCTTTGCGACTGCCTGGTCTCGAACATTATCTTTCTCATCTAACGTGATTGTCTTTTCTGACGGTCTCTTTCTCCTTTTAATAGTCCTTTTCTTTACCGGTGACGTCATTTCGACTACATTTGCATACACGCGTCCGCGCTGTTACACTCTGCGGATATATTTACAGGCAAAATCACGTGACTGCCCTGCAGTTTAGCGTAAACCCCGGTGTATGTAATTCAAAGAAAAGAGTACATATTTTATAGTACAGTATGTATATTATAAATGTACTAGCATGACCGTTAACCGCCGTTGCCCGGTGGGCGCATGCCCTTCCCCCTCGTAAAAAGTTTATGTACGGTTGTTGTTGGTATTGCCCAACCCCAACCTCAACCCCCAACATCCTCATTGTCAATAGGCATTCCCAACATCCTCATGGTAAGAATGGCTTTCGGACTGGACGCCCCAACCTACCCTGTTAAGAACTTTTTCGAAATAGACACCCCATTCTGTGAGGGGCGGGTTGTCAAAATATCTGCCCAAAATTTAATCTTTAATCGTAGATATGATTCTGACGCGCAAATACTAAAAAAAACAACCTAAAAGTGTTGGATGTGCAGTGTCGGTTGGAAAAATGTAAATGTAAATGTTGGGTGCTTATGTATTTTTTGTTACCGTGCTGAAATAATAATGTTATTGTTTTGAAAGTCATTCTGAACATGTAAGAAGAGGGTGTTTTGTAAGTAATCTGTGCTTCCCCCTTAAAATTTAATAATGACACGATTACATGTTCAATAATGACGTTATCAAATTTAACCTGTGTAAAGTTTGTGAAGCATTTTTAATATAAACAAATTGTTCATGTGAAAACGTAGAATAAACTTATGTTTACATCAAGTGAGACATCCGTGGTTACCTTTAAGATCCACATTTAGTTGTCGGTTGTGCTTCGGTCTAGAGAAAAAAACAGTAAAAAAAAAGAAAGAAAAGGGAACTATGTAACTACATTGCTCAAAAAACTTCTATTAAATATTAATCTTTTTATAACTCAAATATGTCACAATAGTAAAAATAAAAGTTATACTAATTAATATTCGAAAAACTACATATTTGGTACAATGATAATGCGGTATTTTTTTAAATTCAAACACAAATAGGTCACAAATAACGTGGGTAAACGATTATGATTTGTTTTTATTTGAAAAACTACTTATATGCGGACAATTTAAATGCGATTGTTTTTTTTAAACGCAAGTAGGTCACTAATAATTTAGGTAAACGATAATTTGTATTTTAATAATTTCGCAAGCATATTTTCTAGAAAATAATTTTGTGCTAAAATGCAAATATGTCCAAAATATTGAAGGTGAACAATATATATATATATATATATATATATATATATATATATATATATATATATATATAAATTTTAAAAATAATTTCGCAAATTTATTTTCTAAAATTAAAAAAACACAATATTGTGCTTATGCACGGCGATTACCCTCACGGTCATTTTTATAAAAAATAGTCATAATTTCGGCCACGGTCATTTTGGTAATGAATAGTCATTAAAAAATAATAATGCTAAAAAAATAATTATATTGATGAATAATCGATATATAATATACACGTCTATGTGTATTGTTTATAAGCAAAGAAAATATTCTGTCTAAACTAAATAAAAAGTGTGTAATCTTTTTTGAAAAGGTGTTTCTATCTCTCTCGTCCTCTCGCTCTCTTTCTCTGTGTCTCTCGCTCTCTTTCGATTTATATCTATCTGCCCCTCTCCCTGTTTCCCTATGTCGATCTTATTCTGTTTGTGTGTCTTTATGTGTATTTGTTTACAAAATTTGTCATTCTCTCGCTGTTATTGTAAACGTCGAATATGTTCTTTGTTCAGAAAACAATAACAGTAGAAGAATTTAAGTAATATAGTCAGGATAAGAGAAAATGAAACAGTAAAAAAACGGTGGTTTAGCGGCCATGTTGTTTTTTAAAGAGAGTGTTCGTTTATGCAGAAAATTATCTATTCTTAAATAGGCAGGTTGAGATATAGCAACCAATGAGAACAGCTGGAAGTGTATAAGGAAGAAATAATTATTTTTGCAAGGGAGATGGAAAGTCAATTCTTTGTGTAGGAGTTTATAATCCAGTTTGAAAGGGTGACAGGAGTACATAGTTAGAATGTGTATATATTTCCCGGGTGTAGACTGGGACAGGAAGAGTACTGTAGCTAGAACGTGAAAAGTTAGAACTACTTCCCTTGTAGATGACAGCGGTAGTCATGATGCCTCTTCAAGAATATATTTAATCTTTAATGGTTTAATCAAATGAAGCCATGTGTCTATAACGGTGAATAAAAGTTAGATAAGGTGGCTTATAATAAGACATTATGAATAATAATGATAATAATAATAATATATATATATTATAATTTATATATATATTATAAATTAGTACGTAGCGTCTGTTCTTGCAAAATCTCCGGTATTTTGGTCCCGAGAGGAAAACTGTGCCTTATTTATTATTAGAATATATATATATATATATATATATATATATATAGAGAGAGAGAGAGAGAGAGAGAGAAAGAGAGGGAGAGAGAGGGGGAGAGAGAGAGCACAATCAAGTTTACACACCAGTTCTCGCCAGATCATCGAAGGTAAGTAACGATGAGCCTGGCTTGTATCAAAGGGGAACCCATTTGGGAAGCTTACACGCAGTATGTACCGAATTCACTTAGTCTTCGTTAACATATTCACCTCGGACCAAGAACAAAATCCTGCTGTCTATTGTATGCTTTGTCTTTTAGCAGTCATTGCACCGTGAAAGATTAGCAGTAATACCAAAAAATGTGGTTTATTCCACAAAAAGCTTCACCACTATAAACAAATCATCTATGTGAATTTCCGATGAACTTAGTTGTTGTGGCGGAACCTCATACATTGAAATCGACGGGAGAATACATCATATATAAATATTTATATATATATATATATAAATATATATATATATACATATAAATTTCTATACAGATATGTATATATATATACATATATATGTATGTATATATATATATATATATATATATATATATGTTTTTATTTGTTTTTGTTAGCGATACTTTCTTGAATGAATTCAAGTATTTATACGAAAGTGCATTTTTACCTAAATGCTTGGTGGGAATAATTTTCCCATTGACCAATCTGGTACCCCTTAATGGGAAGCGGCATATATATCATTTTTAAAATATAATTATCCACTGACCCGTGTTTCGTTGTCATCAGAGAGGATGAGTCGTGGACGGCGAAACACGTGTTTGTGGAAAATTATATTTCAAAAATAATATACATACAAATATATATATAAGGAAAGTCGCGATATTAAACAAACGAAAAATATATTGAAACACACACATGCATATGTGTGTAAAAAAGAGTGAGAGCTATACACACACATACACACTCACACACACACACACCCATATATATATATTTATTTATTTAAATGTACATACATATACATATGTCTGCACGCATAAATCAATTTCTTTATCCCTCATCTCTTTTCCTCTTTCTTTAATGAATGGATGGGGACATTCAGATTTTTTATATTATCAATCAATGTCGTTTTCGTAAGGCAGATTGTCAAGAGGTCAAATTTTTTGTCAATGATTTGTACATAAATAACTAAACTAAACAAAATATGGCCACATATTTGCTAGCATTAAAGTCGGCTCAATTTTTAAATAAATGAGAAGATAGAATAATGAATAAGAATTCTGATATACTTTTAGTTATAGACATACCGACAGTAACTGTTTTATGCTTTAATTATCCATTATGTTATTTTTATCATATACGCATGTATGTAGTTAAAGAATCTTCTATCTAATTGTTTACCTCGCGAAATGGCAACCTTTACAAATAATTCAAATTTACTACACTAGAAAAAAGAGAGAAACAGGGAGATTAATTAATCTCTCTCTCTCTCTCTCTCTCTCTCTCTCTCTCTATTTTTTCTCCCGACTTTTTATTTTTTTTTCGTTCGTTAGTTATAGATCACTGTACACTAAGTACGCCGGCTGGATCGTGTTATAATGACGAGTTGTGCGAAGGGGCAAGGGCATTTAAAAATTAAGAAAAATTTCAGATGCAGATCCATGTCAACTTAAATATTTAAAATCATAATGGAAATAAAAATTGTGAAATCAGAAATACAAAAGGAAATCTTAAATCAAATGACATCTAACATGCATTAGTTTGCTCGTGAATGTCAAAATACTCTAAAATGAAAAAATTCACCCAAAGCAAAATGGATTAAATTATGACGTGTATGTTTGAAACTGTTATTGAAAAGATAAAAACACGACTCATTAAAGGATTCCAGGATTCTTGTTCAATTAGAAAGTCTAGTCTCTTATGTTAAAATTGAGGCATTAGTAATCAGACTTTCGGTTAGATCAATATGCCTTCGCGGACCCAATCCGGCCTTCAGGATGTAAGTTGCCGAATCTTGCTTTACATTACAAACCACACGTGTGTATCTATTTGTTTCGATTTTTTTTCAGTTCGTGTATAAGATCAATCAATTAGCAGGTTATTCAATATGAAAATACTTTTTTTTAACTGAATTTAAAGCAGACTAGAGGCGACAGAGAAAGTTTAAGGTTTATCATTAAAGAGAACTAGATAAAACACCAGAGCAAGTCTAGTATTCTCTAAACTAATTAATTAATTATATTATTTAAAGATATACAGGTGAACATAACTACAGAGGAATTACTGACATTTTACTCTTGACAATCATCACATTTTCTTTTCACTGACTACATCATTGTTGACGGTCTATCTCCCGCAGCTCTAATATACAGACTACATGAAACGTAAGTTTAAACAGTATTCATTATGTCTTTCATCCTCTTTTATATATATATATATATATATATATATATATATAATTGTTAAGATGAATGAAATCCGATGATATAAAAAATAGATTAGAGGTGGAAGTACCTTAACGCTCAAAGTTTCGCCCGTTTTATACGGGCTTATTCAAGAGGGATTGTCATTGACCACCCCTCTTGAAAAAGCCCGAATAAAACGGGCGAAACGTTAAGCGTTCAGGTTCCACCACCTCCAATCTATTTTTCGATATATATATATATATATATATATATATATATATATAATTTAAAGAGGGTTAGAACAGTAGTCTAAAGAGCAGAGTGTATTTTAATGTGATAGTAAAATTACTAATTTAATTAAAAATACAAGAAAAAAAACAGTGCTCATTGTAATGCAGGTATATAATAAGCTCGATAGGCAAATATCCTAGAGATATTTTAATATTTAGTAATGTGATTGATAATTTATAATTCAAATTAAAATTAAAAATTAAAAATCTGTTTCATAAGAAGGAACACAACAAAGCCAATAAATTGTACGATTGTTTCGGAAACGAAGTTTTTATTGCAATAGACATTAAGTCATGGACAATAATTTTAACATAACGTTTTTTTTAGAAACAAAGTCTCCTCATCAGCAAAAATATTGGGTGTTTTTTTTTTATAAAAGACACCATAAATAAACCTAGCATTTTTAAGTAACTTTGTTGTGTTCCTTCTTATGAAACGGATTTTTAATTTTTGATTTTAATTTTAATTATAAATTATCACTGACCTTACTAAATATATATATATATATATATATATATATATATATATATATATATATATATACGCATTTGTATACACACATATATATATATATATTAACTTCCATCTCATTATATCCTGGAGTACATCTCATTTCTGATTGATTATTTCCAACAGTTTGCATTTACTTTCTTCTTTTTCTTTTTCTTTCTCTTACTCTTCTGTTTCTTCGTTGTAGTTAATTCATCCTGCTTTATTTATCACTTATTTTTTCAGAACTATTGTAAGTGTTTAAAAAACTTTTGAATTGAAAAAAAATTACTTAACATTTTTTTAAACGTTTTTAAATTTTAAAATGTACCCCCCCCCTCTCAAAATTCTTAATATTTCATTTTCTAATATATTGTTTTGTATATTCTTTGTAGCATTTACCATTTTTCTCGCTCCATTCTCTCCTTTTTATTCCCATCATATCGTCCCTCCCTTATAAAAGTTGCGGCATCAAATTCATTGGCGTGTGGTGGTATGATTTAAGTCAGTGTTGTGTTTTACTTTTACTTTTGTATAACGCCGCCTTTTTTTCCTCTTCTTACAAAAAGCATTTGGCCTCGAAATGCTATGGCCTAAAAAGTTTTTTCCCTCATCCCTCTTTCTGTAACTCTTCTTAACTTCATAATAAAATAAAGTCTCTATATAACTTTATCTTCTTAACTTAATCATGATTTCGAATCAGATTGCGGACTATATTTTGTTATCATTCGTGTTTATGACTTGAGTTTGTGTTGGATCTCCTCAATCAAAGTCGGTTTTTATATCTGGACAACATACAACTAATCAATTCCGTACACAGCCAAAAATTAATTTTATGGTAAATCTACTATTGGGTGTTTAATATATATATATATATATATATATATATATATATATATATATATATATATATATACACATACATACATATTTATATATATGTATATATATATATGTATATATATATACGTATTTATATGTATATATATGTATATATATATATATATATATATATATATATATATATATATATATATACATACATATATATAATGGATCCTATCGTCCGTCTCATTTAATTCTGAAGTATACGTAATTCACGATGGATTACATTCCAAGAATTTGATTTGATTTACTTTTTAACTTTCTCATCGTTCCTTTTCGTTTTTTGACACGTCTCTTACTTTATTTGTAACTAGCGGGGGTACCCGATGTTGCCCGGGTGGTTGGAGGTGTGTATGTAGGGGGCCTTTATAAAAAAAACGCGATGTTATAAAAAATTGAAAAAGAAACAAAACGAAGCAAAACCGCGAACAAATGTAAAAAAAAAAAAAAAAAGGAAAAAAATAGGTGTAAAAGAGGAAAAAAAGTTTAGGTAGGAAGACAGGCCCGATCCCGAAGCATCGAGGCTAAGGTGGAAAAAAATGCCTGACACGTTACCTCTACGCCAAATAGACACACAACTGAGAATGGATAAAATTGACCCTTTAAAAACACTAGGGTGAAGGAACACGCACACACACACACACACACACACACACACACACACACACAGAGTTTAGCTTTTACATTTATAGATGCCCCCGCCCTTGTTTAGCGTAAAATTGAAAGGAAAAAACAAAACAAAACGAACGTGAAAGAATACCAAAGGAAAAAAAGGAAAAAAGAAAGAAAACCCCCAAAAAGTTACCGCGTAAAATGCAAATATGTTTATTTAAATCTTTTTTTTTTTGTTGTTTTTTTAAATGGAAAAACAAAATTTAAAAAAATAAAATTTACCGTGTATAATGAAAATATGTTTATTAGATTTTATTTATTTCTTTTTCTTTGTTTGAATGTCGTCTGATTCCAATAGCGATAGCGTAGTAGTAATTGTGCTTATGAAACTCTCAGAGATGCAATGTTTAGAAATAAATAATAAGTAACTAATCAGAAAACAGGAATTTAGCTCCCCCCCCAGTGTCACCTATGAAATCAGTGCAAACATAATAGAAGTATAAAGACAGTAAATAAAATATTAAAGCGACTAATCGGTGCAAAATTTGAAGAACGCTGGTGGCTGACTGTTAAAGTTTCTTGTAAAAACTGAGATCCAATGTTAGTTCGTTTCGTTTAACTAATCATTTGAATCGCAATCCCAACCCCACCCCTACAAAAAGAGAAAAAATATAAAGTGAGGAAAAAAGTGAAAAAAGAAGAAGAAATTTATAAAATGGCACAAGTAACCCACTGGAATTTAAAGTCGCGTTTCACCCGACGGAAAAATGCCAATCCATATGCAACTAAGAACTCAAACCGGTGTTCCTCGTATATTCCCCTGCTGACGTATCCGCAGCGGCGTTAAGTGGTCACGGGCGGAGTATGAATCGAATAGAGAGAAAAGATTTTACAACTTCCATTGATTCTAACCGATTGTGGCAGTGAACCCTCACCAAAAAAATATATATATAGAAATGTACGACTATAAGGAACTGTAAGGGTAGTAGGCCTATAGCACACCCCAGATCCTGTGCTGAAGTGTGAGGACATTACATCTGAATGTAATGTCGTGATTTTTAATCCTATTAAGGTCAAACTCACACGGGGAAAATGAGTTCATTTTGTTTATATAGAGAAGATGATTTATTTTCATTTTATAAATTATTTCTTATCAGAACTTTATTTTAAGATTTTGTAAATTTTTGGAAAATTCTTCTTAATTTCTTCAAGTATTTAAACAATAATTTTATAAATTTTTTGACATTTTTAAATATTTTTATGAATTATAAAACGTTTTGCTTAGTATTTAACTATTTTTATATGGTTTGTATAGTCATTTAGTATTTTTTGTTTTTGTTTTCTGTTCCTTCTAAATTTTATCGACATCATATCCCCACCTTTAAATTTTTTCAACCAATTCTAATCAAAAAACATTTCCTATTTCTAATCTGAATGTTTTCAAAGTCGTTTTTTTTCTTTTTTTATCTTAATTTTTGTGTTCTGTTGTGAGGAGAAACATTTAACTTCGAAATACCATGGTCTAAAATGGTATATCCTTATTCTTCTTCTGTTACATTTATTGACTTGATAAGTTAATAATATTTCTTTGTAACTTTACGCTTTATATTTCTAACTTATTTCTCTCTCTCTCTCTCTCTCTCTCTCTCTCTCTCTCTCTCTCTCTCTCTGTACAAATACATATTCGATGCCTCCGTTCAGTCTTAAAAGACAAAGGATACCCCCTGCAGAGACAACTGCGCGTGTAATTGTCTGGCAAGGGTTGTATAATCCTCAATCAATCCTCTCCTAGATCGGCACTGTTTGAGTCCAGTGGCAAGAAGTCTACGACGACTGGAAACAATACCGAGATAAACGGAGAGCACATACAGCACCTCGAAGTCATAAATGGTCACCCATTTAGAACTGACCAGGTTACACGTTGCTTAAGTTCGGTGACTCAGCGAGAACGTGTGGTAATGTGATTATGCTGTATTCACACACACACGCACGCACACACACATACACACACATATAATGCTTTCTCATTAGTAGTGAAAAGATCTTTGATATTTGCTGATTAATCGTTGATATACTTTTATATTTATTGTTTACTACATAGTTTCTTCAGTCGAATTAATTTCAAAACATTTTTCCGTGCACATAATCGGCTTTTAAATGTATGAAAACAATATATACAAAATATTATAAAATTATAGGTTGTCATAAACGAAAATAAAAATAAATTGGTTTATTGTTAACAAAATGCTTAACTTTTAAGTAATCAGATGACGTAACTCGTATTACAAAGAGACATGATCACATGATGTTATGATCACTTTCCGTCACTGTTATTTGATCGTTCAATTGTTTCTTTTTTACAGCATCTAGAGATAAGCATTTTTATTAATCTTCTGTTAGCTATAATTATAGAAGATCCAAATTTGTCGAAAACTCACGAAAAAATAAAAAGAAAGTAGAAAAGTAGAAAATTGTAACAAGATTTTTATAAAAGCATGATAATTTTTATAAAAGCATGATAATTTTTATAAAAGCATGATAATTTTTATAAAAGCATGATAATTTTTATAAAACATGATAATTTTTATAAAAGCATGATAATTTTTATAAAAGCATGATAATTTTTATAAAAGCATGATAATTTGCATATTTCTTTATATAAAATAGTCACAATTTGAATATGAATTTAAATAATAATTTAAATAATAATAACGAAGAGATAAAATAGAGGAAGAATTGCGAATATGATCTAAGAAAAAAAAATTGCTAAATGCTATTTATATAACTTTATAAATGGTATGTCTGTGAGGACACTTCTCAACATATATACACAACCGATATACTTGACATTTAGTAAGTAGACCATTTAGATATGTTGACTACTTTTTCATCGGTTTTTGTTCAGAATGAATGTCTGCAAAGGGGTCAAACTTGAAAAATTGGTACGTAGCGGGTCATCGAATTTTTATCTGTTTGCCAACTACTTTAAGAAATGCGCATGCACGAATAGTAAACATGACAGAATTACTATGTTTAGAATCAAAAGGTTTAAAAACATTATCAAAAAAATCTATCAATCAGGCCTAATGGTTATCGTACTTAAATCACTGTCTTTAGGTTTTGATTTCGATCTCAGTGCGAGTAACTTTCTTTATACTTATAAAAAGTGAATTGTTTAGAAAAAAACATAATACCCTCATGCATATGTCTCTCTTTCTGTATAAATTAAAATATAATATTTATACGTATTTTACGATTGGGCAACACTGGGCAGTCTGCTAGTATACATATATAAAGTTAGGTATATATATATATATATATTAATTTTATTTATACAAACATTTATGGCTACATATGTGCATACATGTTTCTGTAATCACCCACGTTGGGGGATTACGTCTTCAGGCCAAGAACTACCTTCAAAAGTGACATTTCCACCAAATACATTTTTCTATTTCGTTTATCAAGTAAAAAATACAACCTGGGTGGGAGTCAAAAAAAACAAAAACGGTAAAAGGATGAGTGAGGTCTATGAAGATGATAAACATCTTTTTTCTTTTCCCCCTCCCCCATCTAACTTAACTTTTGGTTTTTTATGGCATAGGGTACTTGAGAGTTTCGTTTTCTTGTCTTAGAGTCTGTAAGTTAATAACCTTAGCTATGGTCAACCAAGTACTGACCGGTGCCTTTTTAATCTACTTCCACCCACACATACACGCAACACACACATAACACATCCATACACAGACACTGCCAACACACACATACACACATTAATCCATATATTCAAAAGCGAATCCATGCTGAACACTTTTTGTTTTATTTACTGAAACTAGACAATGATTCTGAAACTACGTAGAAGATAAAGTAAAAGTTACATTAAGGTAAATAAAAAATATAAATAAATAAAAATAAAATACATAAATAAATAAATAAATAAAAATAAAAAATAAAAAATATATAAAAAATATAATAAAAAATAAAAAATAAATAAATAAGATAAATAAGAATAAAAATAAAATTAAATTAAAACAAATAAACCAACAAAATGTGAATAAATATAAACCCGAAAGTTATCTAAACCCCACATGTACCTATATGCGTGTACATACCGTGGCGCGGTACATGTATGCATGTATATATATATGTCTATATTTGTGTGACTTTTGATATATAAGTGTATTTTACGTATGCATGTATGTTTGTATGTTTATATATATATATATCTGTATCTATGTATCTGTGTGTATGTTTGTATGTGGATGTGTTTCTGTGTCTATTGTATGTAGATATATGTATACACACGTATATTTCTGAACTATTAGAATAGGCTGCCTCGTATAGAATTGTTGTAACAATATAGATTACAAAAATGTATGGATGTCCGAATGTTGTTTATATATATGTTATATGTGTATGTATGTGTGGATATGTATATGTATGTCTGTTGTGTGTGTGTTTATATGTATGTATGTGTATATGTATATATATATATGTATACGTATGTATTTATGTATGTATGTATGTGTGTGTTTGTGTATATATGTGTATGTATGTGTATGTATATATATATATATATGTATATATATATATATATATATATACCCGTCTGTAGTCGGGTAGCATAATATTGCATATACGAAGATGTTACCACGCTACATAAGTAAAGAAAAATACTATTATTTGTCTCTGTATGTCTGAAATGTGTGTGTGTATATATGCGCGGGTGTAGATAAATGTTAGACATTTATAAGTGTATTGATACACGCATATAGGTACATGTGGGGTTTAGATAACTTTCGGGTTTATATTTATTCACATTTTGTTGGTTTATTTGTTTTAATTTAATTTTATTTTTATTCTTATTTATCTTATTTATTTATTTTTTATTTTTTATTATATTTTTTATATATTTTTTATTTTTTATTTTTATTTATTTATTTATTTATTTATTTATTTATGTATTTTATTTTTATTTATTTATATTTTTTATTTACCTTAATGTAACTTTTACTTTATCTTCTACGTAGTTTCAGAATCATTGTCTAGTTTCAGTAAATAAAACAAAAAGTGTTCAGCATGGATTCGCTTTTGAATATATGGATTAATGTGTGTATGTGTGTGTTGGCAGTGTCTGTGTATGGATGTGTTATGTGTGTGTTGCGTGTATGTGTGGGTGGAAGTAGATTAAAAAGGCACCGGTCAGTACTTGGTTGACCATAGCTAAGGTTATTAACTTACAGACTCTAAGACAAGAAAACGAAACTCTCAAGTACCCTATGCCATAAAAAACCAAAAGTTAAGTTAGATGGGGGAGGGGGAAAAGAAAAAAGATGTTTATCATCTTCATAGACCTCACTCATCCTTTTACCGTTTTTGTTTTTTTTTTGACTCCCACCCAGGTTGTATTTTTTACTTGATAAACGAAATAGAAAAATGTATTTGGTGGAAATGTCACTTTTGAAGGTAGTTCTTGGCCTGAAGACGTAATCCCCCAACGTGGGTGATTACAGAAACATGTATGCACATATGTAGCCATAAATGTTTGTATAAATAAAATTAATATACCTGCTCTGTTCATTCATTTAGCACTATTTTGGTAGACACGTGTTGTTTCATTGGATGTACTTCTAGGAAACTAAACTCTACTGGCTATATATATATATATATATATATATATATATATATATATATATATATATATGGGGGTGTTTGCACACGCGTGTATATATGTGTACACATGTATTCATTTGTACCATTGAAATATAACTATTTTAATTTTGTATTTAAATATAGATGTTAGCAACACAAAGTTGTTTACGACAGATCGATAGTGTTATACTAGAGCCATAAATATTTTTATAGTATAATAAATAATTTTATAGTATAATAAATAATTTTATAGTATAATAAATATTTTTATAGTATAATAAATGATGTATAGTAATAATTATTTTTATAGTATGATACATAATTTTATAGTCATAAATATTTTTACAATATAATAAATATTTTTATAGTATAATAAATAATTTTATGGTATAATAAATATTTTATAGTATAATAAATAATTTTATAGTAATAAATATTTTTATAGTATAATAAATATTTTTATAGCATAATAAATATTTTTATAGTACAATAAATATTTTATAGTACAATAAATATTTGTATAGTATAATAAATAATTTTATAGTAATAAATATTTTTATAGTATAATAAATATTTGTATTGTATAATGCTCCAACAAGAACAAACACTCAATATTTTGATCATCTCAAAAGAATGTTTAAGCTTTATTTCCTATACATACGTACAAATTCCTAATATATATATATATATATATATATATATATATATATATATATATATATATATATACTTGAAGACCGGTCGCCTTTGCCCGGTCGTAAAATTCGATAAAATATATTTTAAGTTATGTTGATTTCGTATTTATTATAAAGCCAATTCTCTATCAATTGATATATTGTACTTAATATAAAATATTTATTTTAAAAGGAAAAAAATATGACTTAGGTGCCGTCAACTAGAATTGAAATGAAGACATATTGGCCTCCAGTCTTATCCTTTACCGTCTGACCTAAATAAATACACGCAGAAAAGCTGCACTAATTACGGTATTTTACTAATAATTATATATTTATGCATGCGATCAAAAACACTTTAAGTCGACCTACGCATACCAAGTTTCATTGTTTTGTTTTTTTTAATTTTGACCTTTTAACAGCGATTTTTTATCGGGTAAAATCCAAGTAATTGTTATATATATATATATATATATATATATATATATATATATATATATATATATATATATATATATATTAATCAATGGAAAAAAGCATAAATAATTAAACAATTTTAACGAATGGAAATAAGGATAAATAATTAAGTAATGAGGAAAAAAATATAAATTGTTCAAAACCAGTTAGATTAATTTATCCCTGACAATGAATCCTAGAAGATTAGAAAGTACTCTGATTTATGATGAATATGGTGATTACATCAGCCAGTTCACGCCAGAAGTGAAGACTTTGGATTAAAGAGGATGCAAGTTGGTGAAAAAATATGATTTTTCGAAGCTATAAGACTCCTTAAAGAACATTCGTAGTAACAAATATATTGGAACGTTTCTGGAGAAAAAGTCGCGGGAATTTAAAGCCCACGAGCAGATAACTATATTAAAAGTGTCATATTTAATCATAACGTATTCGACTTCTTTGTTTATCCTATTCAGACGAAGCTTCCTCTTGGTGTGACAGCCATGCACACTAATTTTATATAAAGTACGGCGTATGGTTTGAGAACTAATAGGCTGAACCCGCACCCTTCAATCTCTGCAGTAATGCTGACAACACTCTTACGCCGTCGTTTCAAAAAAGCATTTGGATATGACGTCCAGCACGAGCCCTTAGCTTCTTTGGACGACCTACTGGATGCCTGTTCTGAGTGTAATCTGCCAATCTTCTTATTGCTTTGACTTAATGTAGCGCAAAAATACATATGTTAAGATCATCGGATACTTCATTGTCATGTGGTGCCATGTTGGAACTTTCAGTGACGAGTATGAGAGTGTAAGAATTGTACTACAAATTTCAACAAACCTGCTTCCTATGCACGCATAGGTCTAGTAACATTAATGTGTCACATGATATTTTGAAGGGAAAAGCAGTACTTGATTTGGACATTTAGGGGTGTAGTTTCTTAGGGGTGTACTCACTATTGTTGGCAGAGCATTTTCTTTTCCTCGTCATATTTCAAGTTAATTTGAGAGAAAATATTATCTCTTTTATATAAGCTTCACACAGACTACTTTTCATCGTGTCAAAGTGTCATTTTGTCAGTGTTGTCCTATGAAGAGATAAACTTAAATATCTGCTGAGATACGAGGAGTGTACTCACTTTTATGATACACTGTATATGGGTATACATATATATATATATATATATATATATATATATATATGTGTGTGTGTGTGTGTGTGTGTGTGTGCGTGTGCGAGAGAGAGAGAGAGAAAGAGAGATAGCGAGAGAGATTTTTTTTTGCGATACGTTTTGAATGAGTTCAGTTATTTATACGAAAGTGCGTTTTTACCTGAATGCGAGTTGGGCATGATTTTCCTTTTTACCAATTTGGTGCTAACAAACGGGGAGCCGCATGCATATATATATATATATATATATATATATATATATATATATATATATATATATATATATATATACATACATACATATAAAAGTTTCGTGGTTAAATTTTAAATTCTTGGACTACAGCAACCAACACACACTCAATGCACCAAGAAATAAGGCTACCCCGTATACATTACGAAAAATCAATAAGGAGCAATACACCTTCGCCATATGGGAATATTACTTTCTTCCATAGGCCGATTGTCTGCCCACCTGGATTTATAACCCCGAACGACATTGGGCTCCTTCCGATAATGGGTTACCCAGGTTGTATCAACTTCTCTTTTCGTATAATTTTCTCCATATAATTATCCACAACCACTCAAAAAACTATTTTCAATAATTTTGCTGAAAAGAAAAATAGCGTCCATTCGCAGCTAACTGCATTTCATTTCCTCTGATGATATGAGCCATTGTTGAAAATCCATTGATTAAGGAAATTAAAATAACCCCTTCTATATATTCCTATCGTCAAACAATAAATTCTTAAATCGAATATATGTCTCTATATGTTAATTTTTGTCAGAATTTTAAATTTAACAACGAAACTTATATATTGCTCTATTTTTAAGTATTGAGCTTTTCTTTTTTGGCTAGGATCACCTTGAAAGTATTACTTTAAGTAATATCTATCAGGATTTTTCATCTGAATTCTATCAGTGTCTTATCTCGCTTATATATTTTTATATATATATATATATATATATATATTTTATTTCTACATAAATAAATTTAATATACTTACTCTGTTTACTCATTGAGCACTTTTTGGTAGACACATGTTTCATTGGAGGTACTTCTAGGAAACTAAACTCTACTGCAAATATATATATATATATATATTTATCCTATCATAAGTTTCTCGCTTGGTTAGCATTACTGGATGGCATCGTCCTTTCGAGTTAAAACTTCTACTTGTGAGACATCGGCTTGGGGTTATTAACTGGTTGGATGGCCGCGTCCCTTGTTGAGACGAAGTAGGTTCATTTCACAGTCGGATTTAGACGCGGTTTGCTTGATCTGTGTAGGTTAATAGAAATTCTCGTGTGCGAGGCGTTTGCTCAGTTGGTAGAGTGCTTGCCTCGCATGCAAGAGGCTCGGGTGTCGAATCCTGAGTTCGGATGTGACTAACTGATGGGCCCAAATGAGGGCGAAACGAGTCTTGGACTTCTGGTTCATTGACTGTCATGGCTCTTGTGGGGTGCGACGTTGTTTGGCTGTGGAATTTATTATATACAATCTCTCACATTCTGAATATATATATATATATATATATATACATATATATTGCTCATATAATTATTCATTGACACGTGTTTTGTTGTCTAAGACTTATTAGAATGGCGGAATTTCACTAGATTCAGCACTGAAGCGTAGACGGAACACTTCTCAGTGGATAATTATATATAACATATTTTATATATATATATATATATATATATATATATATATATATTACGTATTCTCTCAATATATCTATCTATATATATATAAATATGATATATATGATATATGTAAATGGGATATATATATATATATATATATATATGAGAGTAAAAGAGTAAAATAAATCTGACAGTATTGATTAAACATATAAACAGACTGTAGTTGAATGGGGCCACAAATGCATTGTAACATTTAATGCTACTAAGACTAATCTGTTCTCTTTTAGCAATTACGGAACACCTCTGCAAACACAGATATCCATGAGAAATAGCACCATACCTGAAAATTCTTCCTTTAAACTCATCGACTTAACATTCATGGGCAATATGAACTTGAACAAATACATTGAAGACATTGCGAAGGCTGCTGCAAAAAAGTGGGTTCCCTCTATCGAATTAGCAGACTACTCACTCCTGAGAGTATCTTGTACCTTTACAAGACAACCATTAGCCCATGCATGGAGTATTGTTGCCACATCCGGTTTGGTGCATCTACCACTAGGCTCTCCATGTTGGATAGGGCCCATCAAAGAGTTTTCAATCAAATAGTTTCCACTTTGTCAACTAAGCTCCAACCCCTGTCCCATCGCCACAATCTTGCATCCCTGTGCCTGTTTTACAAATATTTTAATGGAACATGCTCTGATGAACTTGCTGCACTTGTGCCCCCTCCACATACATATCCACAACAACCCCGCTTAGCAACAAAATCTCACCCCTTTACTGTTGAGGTCCCTAAATAGCACAAAGCTCTCTACTCTAATAGATTCTTCCCTTTAACAGCTAGACTTTGGAATTCCCTTCCTGGTACCTGCTTCCCTAACTGTACTTAAATGCAGAAGTTTAAATGTAACATAAACCAACATCCTGTTAATCTTTCCTAGGCCTGGTTCCAAATAGTAGGCCATAATGTCCAAGTGGCGATATGCCTGGTTAGATGTGAACCTGAGTAATAAAAAGTATGAGTCACGAAAAAGTTTAATGTTTAGTTTGTTTTTTTAAATCTTGATCAAAGCTACACGACAGCGAACGAAACATCAAACATATATGGCTCTCACATTTTTATGTGTCCGCCAAAGCCTCCCTCCCATAAATTTTAATATCCTAAACGAATGAACGGATCGTTGCGGTTTTTATTATGTATTCTACAAAATACAATGAGTAACACGGACAAATTATTTTGTTGTTATTGTTGTTCTCAATTTTAGCATTAGGGGATTTATTTATTTATATATTAGGAACATAGATTTTTAACACACACACATTATATATATATATATATATATATATATATATATATATATATATATATATATATATATAGTACCCTAGCCCTAGGATAAGACATTAAAAATTAATATCAAATTACAATACAACATATAATACACATGTATATAATCAAATAACATCATAAGTAATACCGTAAGGCGTGGAAAATATTGTAACCAGAGTCAGGAAAAAAAGCATCTTATTCTACATCGTTACCTGAAAAAACGTATCCTAGGGCCACCGTATCCTGGGGTTCAATTGTACTCTCAGCAAATGGAAGATGATATGTTTCACATTCATTTTTGTAATCTTCAGAGTTGCACAACTGAAAGTCACACCCACCATCCAGATCATTTAAAATAAAGTCGACACACATATTTGAAATGCAAAATAATACATCAACTTATAAGTTATATTTTTATAAGTTTTAGTGAGTGCATAAAAATAATACGTATGTTTTTAACCATATTAAACGATCGATTACACATAACGCATTCATTTTAATTCAATGGCCTATAACTTTCGCACGTTTGTAACGCGGGATAAAACATCCTACAGCACCACACACACATATTATATATATATATATATATATATATATAATAAAAGAATAAAAATTACAATAAGTTTACCAAGGTAATAAAAATGGTAAACTTAAAATATATTAAAAATATTAAAGAGTTAATATTTACAAGTAAAATAAACTCAACCAGATGTAAAAGCTCAATAAAACCGAAAAGGAAATAGAGCTTATAATATGAACAAAGATTAATAAAACATGTTAAAAGACATCTTGAAAAAGAGTTAAAAACATATTTAATTTTAAAAAAGGAAACACAAGATAAGTGGATAGTCCTTAATCCGCGGAGTTTCGAAGAAATATTCTCCTTCTCATCAGAGGGCAGGAATTAGCAAAATGCAGGAACGGATTTTGCATATAAAAGTATTTAATGAAACTATAAGTAAGTCACAGATCTTACTTGGTTAAAAAAAAGGGGTGAGGTAAGGGGAACAGGAGGCAAAAGAAAAATAATTAAAAGATTTCACATGAATGGACAGTCCGGTGAAGGGTAAAAAATTAAAAAATGGTAAAATCCAAAACGGTCGAATTTAAAGTTTCAATCCAATGGGTAAATTCCAAATGGTCCAAAATAATCCAAAAGACAGAGTTCCTTGGAAAAAAGCGCAAATAGAATGAATTCCAAATCATTAAAAGAAAAGTACTGGAGAGAATATTTAAAAACACGTCTGTCAAGGCTGGATGGATAAAAAAAACTCTGCCTTTTGGATTATTTTGAACCATTTGGAATTTACCCATTGGATTGAAATTTTAAATTCGAACGTTTTGGATTTTACCATTTCCGATCTTGCATTTTGCTAATTCCTGCCCTCTGATGAGAAGGAGAATATTTCTTCGAAACTCCGCGGATTAAGGACTATCCACTTATCTTGTGTTTCCTTTTTTAAAATTAAATATGTTCTTAACTCTTTTTCAAGATGTCTTTTAACATGTTTTATTAATCATTAGTTCATATATATATATATATATATATATATATATATATATATATATGTTTTTTTCATAGTCATTTAAATTTAGGAGGGCATGGTCTAAATCCAAGTGGCTTAAAATCTGTAAAAGATTGGTTATCGATTATCTCTTTTGTGCTTCGTTATTTTATTCCGCTCTCGTCCTTTTGTTGTGATGGGTCTGACCAGCTGTCGTGGACAGACAATCGCCGATAACTGATTGCATCCGGACACGTTGAAAGAGACTCAGGCCCAAGCCGACGGCGTGTGTTTGCGAAACTGACACATGGCAACCTCCTGTGAATTGAAAATTCCAAGAAGGCTTTCACTAATCAGGATTCTCTATACGGGAAAGGATTTCGCTGTCCGGAGGGGTGGATTAGTTCTGCACAATTTTACTTCAGGTATTTCTAATAAAAATACAATGAGCGAACGAAAATAATGAACACAAAACGTAGTTGCTTTGTAATTGGCAATTATGCAGGTTAGATGTGGATTTGCAAACAAAAAAAAAATGTTTTCACATGAGACTAAAGTAAGAATAAATAAATAAAAACATAATAGATTTTTACGAGTGCAAATAAAGTTCGTGTTTATGAGACAGGAAACCGGTAGCGGCATTTTACAAAGAGAACTGATAAAATCTTTCTCTTATTAGTGAACCGCGAAAAAGAACGGTCGTGTTTAAAGCAGCTCTCCCCTCTTCTTATAGATAATAGTTGCAGAGAAAACTCACAGAGTAATATGTATGTATAATGCAATAACAGAAGAAAAGGAGAACAAAAGAAAACAACATCAGTACAATGTTTACTACTGCTACGTGTAATTTTGCAACAAAAATCCAGTTGTCTATATGATAAATTTTGGCTGGACTTCGTGAATGAAGATCCTATGAGAGGGACTGTCCACGTCGACTGCAGGCGCGCTTGTGGCTGACGAGCCCGATGCGAGCAAGCAGGTTTGGCCGCAGTGGCTGCAGTCAAAAGTCACGTTAGGTACGGCTGCTGATGCTTCCTGGATCTTCCTCCTGCAGGTTTCTATCGTAGATTCTCTGTGCGGCAGACCTCAAAGGAGGTGATAGCCTTGTGGACAGTGCGTGGTTAGATGTCACGGTCAGCAGTGAGAGTAGACGGTGGTGGTGGTCAATGTGGCAGTCACTGAGGGACTTTTTCAGAGAGTCTTTATATCGTTTCTTCGATGCTCTTCTGCACATGTATATGATAAACTACCGTGCTTATAATCTGCTAGAATCAAACAACGAGCCACCATAGTATTATACGGTTTAATGCTTATACATTGAACGCTTAATTATTTGTCGACCTATGACGTATATGTGCTCAGTAAGATTTAGGTCGAAGTAATACTTCGGTTGGTTAAAGGCTCAATTCTCAATGCAATGGATACTAATGATACATTTATGAATTAATTAAGATTTTTACTCTGTCATGGCTAACTGAATGTGGGTAATCTACCTAATGGATAAAATAACGTGTTCTCTTCGAAAATCTGTAAAGATTACTTACGTTGACAATAGAATAAATTTGGAGGTTAAATCGACTTAAATGTTATAAAAAATATTCAAGAGGAGAGAAATAGTTAAAATAATACAAACTAAACTAGCGGAACTTTCATATGTTGATGTTGGCATTCTGTTTATTTTCAGGGAAAATGGAGACCCCCTGGTATTATTATAGCTTTGTTGTTAAAACTTCCAAGGCATTTATCTAGCATTTATCTAGATAGAAGGGAAGCCCAGTCGCAAACTATACTTAAATATGCTTGTATATATTATTATAGAGTCAATTCGATTCTTATAAAGTTGTGATTTCAATATATATATATATATCAGAGAGGCGGTAGCACTCTCTATATAGGGATGGCCCGTACACGCCTATATACGCCTACAAAACACAAAAAGCACATATTCTTACAGAGAAGCGTCTTACGAATCCAGCGAGTGTGAGAACGTCGGTTAAAATGTCAAAAGAGAGAAAAAAAAAAGGGTACAAAAATGGCCAATTGTTCTTCTTTCTTCTTTCTTCTTCTTTCTTCTTTCTTTTGAGACGATGTATCTCGGTGTACGAACGGTCTCTGACAACAGTTCAAACATCAATCGACTGCTCTTTACACGGAGAAGTGCAGTGACCCATCGCTTTTTAGTTAACTCCATAATTAAATAAGATTACGTGTAATAACAAGTTTTAAACACTATATACCCAATGTAGACAGACCACTTCGAACACAGAACTTCTCTCAAAAGGGACAGCTCCAAATAATACACCGGATGCTCACAGACGTTCCAGTTTGCCAGTGGCCTATATTTCCTGGACGCTGAATATTTGAGGTGAACGTTAAGGTTTTTTCTTTAAACAGTAACCCACCAGCGTTAATGAAACCACGAAATCTTTATCTCAGTTGATCAAAATTGTTATAAGAGTAACCTATCAGCAAGTACGACGTATTAAAAACAATGTTATAAAAACAAATAATTCTTCAGATTTTGGACTGTAAAATATGTACAAAATGTCAATGCTGTGACCAGGATTCGAACCTAGGTTAGCACGGCCAAAACGTGGGGTCCTAACCTCTAGACGGTCACGGCTAACACTGACGTCTGTCGCTCTAGGCAGAAAGACACATGACTACTGTCAAACTATTGAAAAATAAGGAGGAAACTTGAAATTCTCACGCATGCGCAAAAATACACTATAGCAACCATTGTTAAATGCAGCTGAATCTCTTCGCTCGCTAAGAAAAGTAGATCAGACCAGTTCTTCTAAGAACTCACCAAACGCCAAAGGAAATAAGTTAAATTAACCGCAAAAGAAACTGCAAGAAAGTCATCTTCTAAGAACTCACTGGAAGCTGACCAAAAAGAATCAAAATCCAAGCCCTAGCCACAAAAATAACTAGATATTGTGGCTACTATACACAATCTACTAATAAAAACAAGTAAGTTTTCTAAAATAAACTACAATAAATTAACCAAGTAACCTCACACTGTCACTGATTAGGACTTCATATAAAGATAACAACTGCACTATTGGTGTATATACCGTTCCACACTTTAACTATTAGTGACGGGGCAGTATCTTAATTCTACGAGAGTTGTCTTGCTATAAGATAAGTGATATTATAGTAAGATACACAGAAGTGTTATATGTATACATTTAATAAAAAATGCCAAAGTCAGCACGTAGTAAAAAAGCTCAGAGAAATATAGACTATGAAAAAAACAAAGTCAAGGTATTATCTGAGCAAAAAGAATACTATCAGAAAAATGCTGAAATAATAAAAATTAAGTATCATGCAAATCCTGAGGCAAAGAAGGCTACCTCACGTGCTGACTCAAAAGCGCGGTATAACAGGGATCCCGAGGGGACAAACCTGCCTCACGTGCTCTTTATAACAAAGAACCAGAAAAAAAGAAGGCTGCCTCACGTGCTGACTCAAAAGCACGGTATAACAGGGATTCTGAGGAGAAAAAAGCTGCCTCACGTGCTCTTTATAACAAAGAACCAGAAAAAAAGAAGGCTGCCTCACGTGCTGACTCAAAAGCACGGTATAACAGGGATCCCAAGGGGAAAAAGCTGCCTCATGCACAAACTATTATAAAAAGACCTAAAACCCAGCAGGAAGCGATCTGCTACTAATGGAGACGGCAATGAGCCGCCTCCTAAAAAAGACAATACTCTCATGAATGTAAGTTTAAAAATAAGACTGTAAGTAAAAATACTAATTAACAAGAATAAAAAAGCATTGGAAATGCAAAAGGATATAGGGATAGTATGCCAAAAAGTATACAAACAAGATAGCTATGAATGGCTAGGCACTTGGAAATAGAATTGCATCCAAAGTATAGACCTATAGCTTTTTACAACCGTAATGATGGCACAGAATGAAGATTGGAGAAAAGCTATAGGGCTATACTTTGGATGCAATTCTATTTCCATGTGCCTAGCCATTCATAGCTATCTTGTTTGTATACTTTTTGGAATACCATCCCTATATCCTTTTGCATTTCCAATACTTTTTTATTCTTGTATAATATAAAGCTGAATGTCTGTGTGTGTACGTGTGTGTGTGTGTACGTGTGTGTGTGTCTGATCACGAATAGGCTCCATATAATGATAGAAGATGTATTGAGACACAGTAATGGGTATGTTTGATTGACAGAATGGTGGTTTATTAAAATTGTGGGGTCTGCGTTCGCGCCTGGTCCACAAAATAGGGAAATAAGAAATTTAAACATTAAAAATAAACGTTTGCAAGTGTTTTTGATATAGATGTACATAATACTTTGATAAGTATGTTTTAACTTAAATAGGAGTGGTATAATAAAATTGTGGGGTCTGCGTTCGCGCCTGGCCTCCGTAGAATGGAAATAGGCACACTTTAATAAAGACTTTTCATATCTATCTGCGTAAGTATACTTTGATAATTATGTTTCAGTTTGAAGAAATATGATATAATAAAATTATGGGGTGTTCGTTCCCGTCTGACGTCCATAGAATGGACATATGTCACAAAGTTTAACAAGGTTTTTTAATATAGATCCACAGAATATTGTGATAAGTGTTTCAGTGTGAACACGTATGGTATAATAAACTATGGGGTTTATCTATTTTATTTTTACTTTCATCATATTTTGCTTTGGTTTTGATACCCCCAAATTCGAAGCTATCTCTTTACAATCCTTCCTTTTCATAACCTATCATACTTTCATAAATCAGAGTCCATTTTCTGTAGGCTATTTTTGAACCCAGTCAACGACGGGTACTTTTGCTAGTATATATATATATATATATATATATATATATATATATATATATATATATATATATATAACTTGGGGGCATCAGCTTGAATTAAAACCGAAACCAAAACTTATGAAGAACATATATATATATATATATACATATATATATATATATATATATATATATATATATATATTGATTTCCTTTAGTTTTAATTGAAACCGAAACAAAAATTAGGAACAGTTTTTAGTAAAATTACTTATAAACAAAAATATATATAGATGACTTGAGTGCCATCAAATATAATGGAAACCGAAACAAAAACTTATAAAGAATTCTTGGTAAAATTATTTATTACAAGAAATCGAAGGTCATAACAAACAAACGACAATTACTCGGAATGAGAAAGATGCAAGTGTGACACAAAAGAACACACACGCTATCGTATTAATACATAAATTACCAATCCTCATTAAATACACAACGAACCATAAGAGCTATAGAGTTGCCTTTTAAAGGGGTTCATTAAACGCCGTAAAACCTCTATATTTTTGGCGTAAGGAAATCCATTACGGATCACACCTCTTACAAATAAGATGATCGTTAAAGTGGACCAACATATACTTGAACCGTGATTAAAAAAAACTCTTGACTATTCTCAAATTAATCATGGGTTATAAATCCATTTGGTAAACCTCATTAGTTTTCCTCTAAAGGCAGACCTATCAGTCTCCTTAGCGTCACGTTTGCGCGAGCCTTTTCAAGTCTCACACAGTAGTAAAATGGCGTGAGGTACGCGCGGTCGGTCCGTAGACCGACCAGCTCGAAAGCTGGGCCTAAAAAGGTTAGAAACAGCTTGTCTCTTTGTTTTATACTCATTTCCGGTGATCTTTTGCGCAGGTGTGTATTTCCTTTGAAAGCGGAAGTGACGTTGTCCATGCGTGCGTGTATGTGAGTACATGTGTGTACGTTAGCGTGTGTGTATATACACGTGAATGTGAGTGTATGTACGCGAACGTGAATATATGCACGTGTGTGGACGTAGCTGCGTATGTTTGTGTGCGCGTATGTATGTGACAAGTAATATAGCTTGAAATGTGAATGTGTGTTTTTTGTGTGAGACTTGAAAAGGCTCGCGCACGTTTAAGCTGCTTACATCTATGTTAAATCTATGTTAAATCCAAGAAATTGTCAACTATCCCAGCAGTGACAAACGATACAAATTTTATACTTCAAAATAAACTGCTGATGTGCAAACGTTGATATCACATAGGATCAGGGAATATTTTGGTGATGTTATGATTTTGCCCGTTTCTTAATACTGCAATATTTTAAGTTATAGATTTATATTGTTACTAGAATATATTGTGGTTTTCTTTTCCAGTTTTAACAATTTGTCCTTTACTTTTCGATGTTTAAGCTTAACCATATTACTTTTCATGCTCGCATTTTTCTATTGTAATTATCTAATATATAGTAATTATTTATCAATTATATGAGTTATGAAATGTATGACTTGGGTATCATCCGCTACAATCTAAACCGGAACGTTAAGCGCTCCAGCCTTATTTGTTATTTATCTCTCCAACTTTGTTACCATCTAAACTACCGACCGATGAATACGAAAGGTAAAAAATTTAAGCGTCTTCGCGCTATGAACGTTTAACTTTGCGCATGTGCAAAAGGAATAGCACAAGTAATGTGTTATTATATTTACACTATCTATATTGACTGTTTTATTTTCAATTTTTATCTCTTAACATCAATTGTTAGCGGTTGCAAAAACATATCGAAAAAGGTGCTACAGGTACAAATATACTAAATACCAAATTTCAACTCCCAAATATTCAGCGATGAGTTTGATAGAGACTTTTCGCACACACACCGACAAGGTCCTTTATATATATATATATATATATATATATATATATATATATATATATATATATATATATCACCGCGTCCTCGAATGCTTTCATCTTAAATTCTACGCAAAATATACAAAATATGCATAAATAGAATTAAGAGTAACAGTAAATTAGACTAATCATCTAATAAGAAACCATATAAATAATGAATTAACTTTCGTTTTTTTTCAAAGGTATATGCAAATTAGTTAACCGTTATTAACTGAGTATATTAAGAAGTTGATTTTATTAAAGTTTAAATAGAAAAAGTAGGCTTTTAATATCAGTGCCAGGGCAAGAAAAACCATCAATATTATAAGTGTATGCATTATTATTATTATTATTATTATTATTATTATTATTATTATTATTATTATTATTAACATTGTTGTGCCACTTTTAAATATGTCATAAAAATAGTCAAGAGGAACATTACTATTTTTGAAAATTTAACTGCTCACATAGATTTTTATGCGTATGTTAATAAAATTGTGTGACAACGTTTACGTGAGCGCGAGTCTCTCACGCACCCGATTACAAACCATCATTTTGTGCACTATTCATCGAAAATATATTGGAATAAAAGTATCGTAACTTACAAAAACAAACTTTAAATAATTATATTCAAAAAGCAATTAATTATGGAATAAGGACGACTTAACTACTAAAAGGAACATATTAAAAAAACGTCGTGCCTGCATAAATTCCAATAAAAAGAACTGGGAAACCACGTAATCGCCTGCACGCTTGACAATGATTGCCGGCTCCATGTTTTGTGATCTTAATTTTCCCTCTTTTGTTTTGTATTATGTTTTATAGTCTCTTACACTGGCCTTGCCGATGGGGATGCAGTGGTTTACAAAGAATAAAGCAAAACATAAAAACACACACATCCCGAAATATTCTGCAAATATAAGTTGCACTCTGATTGTGTGTGTAACACCATCGACACTCTGAACGCATAGGTCGACATTTACATAGTCTGTCATTAGTTGACATCAGCTGACCTTGATCTACTCCAAGTATCACTACGCGTTCCATTGTGCAAAACTGGAAACTGCCGTAAACCGTCGAAAACCCAAGACTGTCTGTAAACTATATAAATCTTATTGCCACTTCTAAAACTTAATCTAAAATATGTTAAGCGATGTCAAATTCTTTGTCCGCTACATCTTTATCTACAATCCTATTTAGCTTTTTTATGCATCTCAGTGAACAACTTTCTTTTGATTGTCCTGCTGGTAAACATAATTCCTCTTTTTTTCGTATTCTTTCCCCCCCCCTTATTCTTACCTCCTACATTAAGTATCAAAAAAAATGAACGTATACTATCCCTCAAAATAAACGTTGATGTCTAAAAGGATTGTCTCATAAGCTACAGATTATATATATATATATATATATATATATTACCCCTACACAAAATAGGTAGTGGTAATAGTTGTAAGCACGTATCATGATCATCGAACAGATAATTAACTGTCTTTACTCTCTTACACGAAGAACTAATATCTAGGACGATGGTACTATCATAACAAAAACAAATTCTCACACTGAATAGGTGTTGAAATAAAAAAAACCATACATCAATCTGAAATAATAGAGTAAACTAAATTTGATGGCAAGAGATAGTAAAATGTGTTCAATTAGTATAAGTATAGGATAGTTGAAGCTTTAGGCAGCTGTAAACATGATTTCGTTCGTGAAATATACTGATAAACTTTTGAGAGAAATAATCCACTGGATATCACGATGCCCGAAAGGTTATTCTCTCAGGTAAAACAACATTCTTACGAATAAACGGAAGGATAGTTGAGATCCCAAGGCAAATATGCTCGTGAGCATTTTGCACGAGATTGTTCCAAATGGAAAAATTCCTGTCAAAAATAAATGGCAAAATTAAAACGATTCCTTTCGAAGACTTGAGAGGAGACAAGTATAAAATTTGACATCCACAGTAAACCAAAAAAATCTCATGAGTGATGAAGGTAAGTCCCGTTTTTCGCTCTCCACTATTAATACACATTTTTTCGCAGCTTATTTAAATTCTTGGCTATACGCGCATTGTAGTATCTGTTCTGAGACTACGGCCCTAGTTAGTGAACGATACATCTTCTAGACTGGGCATTTTTTAAATGTTTGTCTCAAACCAGAGAGCTTCTTTTTGTGGAACTGTATTTACCGCCACATTATAAACCAGCTTTACGTAAGGAATTTAAGAAAACAGTGAAACGTTAAAAGAGTCTCCCATTTAATAGATACCGCACTATCAACTAAGCTCAAACCTCTGTCCCCTCGCCGTAACGTTACATCCCTGAGTCAGTATTTTAATGAAATGTACTCGGATGAACTCATCGCATTTCTGCATTCTTCTTGACGTACACACCCCTACAAACAAGTTTAGCAGCAAAGTCTAACCGCTTCATTTTATAAACACCTCAGCCCGACGGATTGAGGATTACTAAAATGTCCTCATTGTCGAAATCTGATGACGGACATAGCTTCTTTTCTTGAACTTATAGACTTTGGAAGTCCATCCCAGTTACCTACCTCCCTGACTGTAATTACATGCAGATGCTGAAATGTAAGGTTAGCCAACATGTCCCGAATCTCCTCTAAAAATGGTCCCAAATATTAACCCCGTTACGTCCAAGAGGCAATATGACTTATTTGAGGTGAACATGACTTAAAAAAATTAAAAGTAGTAGCTTGATTATACCCCTAAATGTCAGTGTTAGCAAGTAAAATAATGGCCGAATTTTCAAGATAAGAAAAACTGTACAAATCTATTGACCATATAACAGATAAAGATGATCTGTGAAATACTATAAATAGTTCTTGGATCCAATTATTGTTTTAGATACATGAATTGTGTTTCTGAATTCGGCTTGCAATATCAGTTCCATACCATTACTTCTAATATCTTCTATGTCAACAACAGTTACGTTGTTTATCCTGTGAAAGTTGATACTAAAAGAAGAATTGAAGGAATCAATGCCAACAAGAGAACCAAACAGAACAAAGGTGAAATATACGAATTTAGCAAAAGGCTGAAACATAATAGCGCATTACATATTTTTCATTCACATTTCACGTGCAATAGGTTCATCCACACTAACCCTAAATCATCACCGTTTGTATATATTATGTATTGGATCAGTTAACCATTCAAGAAATGTGTGTAAGTGATTGTTTTCATAAATATAATCACAGACTAGATGCATATTTACTCTAATATGGTATTAGGTTGGTGAAAAATATCGTTTTTATATACATAGTTAACGTCAAAAAACGACATTATTTTTTCACAAACCTAATAATAGTGTTATCAAATGAACGTGTCCACAGATGCAAGTTTCTTTACTTAAAATACGAAAAGGATTGATGTTCACTTTTTTTTCCATCTTGTAAAGCAATAAAAAATGAAAATTCTCGAGTTCAACAGCAGCTTCTCGAGTACAATAGAAGATTCTCGAGTTCAACAGAAGATTCTTGAGTTCAACAGAAAGATTCTTGAGTTCGATAAGATCTGGTTGGAGAAATCAGTTGGTGTAAAAATTGAAGTGAAGGAATTGGTCACATTTTTTGGAAGCATGATTCTATATGGTTAAATTCGCAAACACCAATGAGAAAAAAGTACTTTTCATTTTAAGAAAAATTACACAGCATTTCAATTTTCTAAGATTTTCCAATTAAAAAAAAACCACAAAACAAGTGAGGCATGAATGCCCCCCGTACATGCACAGTCAACGAAGCATAAAAAATGACTAAGTTCATTTGCCCCCCCCCTACCCATTTAGCCCCCAAATCCCCAGGGGACGTTAAATCCTGGTGAAAATGAACAAACGGTACAGTTTTAGGCCTTAACATATGTAAATTTGAGTTCTGCACCATGCAAAAAAAAGAAATGATAAAGTTCATCATTTACCCCCCCATTTAGCCCCCAAAGTTCCCAAGGCCTTAACTTAACTTAAATTTGAGTTCGGCATCATGCAAAACTGCTATGTAAACATACAGAGAAAATTTGGAACAAATATGGTAAAACAGTCCCAAAAATGGAGTGCTTTATTAGCCCTAAAAGAGCCCCTGGGGCACACCCAAGAATTATCGCGAAGTATAGATACAAAATTATATAGAAATCAGTTAGTTACAACTTTTCAGAAAGTTTTATAAAAAATCCAAGGCATCAATTTTTTTAATAAGCACAAAAGTGTCAATTTAAACCATTTGAACCTGATAGGCACCCCTAGGGGATGAGTTTCCCGGAAAATCAGTTTTGTTACTTTTTTACTCATATCATGTTTTATGTTTGTGTAAAATTTCAAAAATCCCAAAGCGTTGTTATTGAGAAGTGCGGACAAACGAACGGACGAACGATCGGGGGACCAAAATTTTTGTATTTAACTTTATAAAATAATGTGAAAATATAAAAACATAAAGATGTGACTAATTTTAAAAAGTCGGAGATTATCTCGTCCGAGACGTTCAGGAAATAAAACTCAGAATTAAAACAGTATCCCGAGTAATGCAAATAATACAATCTTTAAATGGTGGGCATGCCGTAAAAAAGCACAAATTAATGTAATAAGAATTTGCCAAGTATAATATGCAGCATCGGATTCTACTAGTGAAGCAAACCAATTTCCTGACGCGCACATGTGTGAAATTCACTCATGAACATATATATAACATATAACATATATATCTAGACAGTAAAAAGCGTGTGATACCAAGAGCGCCAATCATTTCTAACAATTAGATTTTGAGTGCCAGAGAAAATGACACCTGTGCCTTCCTTAACCGCAAAACAAGAAACCTTTTTTTTTCTGCTTCAATGTCTGGTGCGCAGTTTCCAAGGACCGCATTTTCAAGCACAATAATTGATTACTTAACAAAAATTTCGCCAAGCCAGGAATTGGTTGGCTAGCTAAATCCGAGGAAATCTTTTCTGACAGAAAATGTTCTACGCGAAGTGGCAAATATATTGATCTATTTTTGTAGTCGATTCCCAGTGTCGGAAACAATAGTGGATGATGATGATGATGATGATGATGATGATGATGATGATGATGATTTGAATAGACGTGCGCACTCTTTCTGTTTTTCATCCTTCTCTTGCTGGACTAGCTTGTGATGTATTGAACGTATTTGCAAGAAGACACGTCTACGTTATCAGTGTATCTACTCCGAACGCTTCTAAACGCAATCATTGCAAACCCCCGGAAACATAATTAAACAAATAAGATGGATTTATACGCCCAGATACATATTTCACATTGTCTTTATCGCGGCATAAATTATAGAGATATGTTTACAAGGTATTCAACGCATCTTTATTATGCAAAACGATTGGAAACTATCGCCATCTTATCAAGGGCTCGTATTTTTTGTTTTTTACTGAAGCATAATTTTTAAAAGAAATAAATAGATGAAAATGCATAGCGGTGAATTCACAACATCGTCCCAGTGTTAGCACTCATATTTAATTCTAAACAAAATAACATGCTGGTGTTGAATCCATTCTCACCTCAGGGAAATGTGGCACAAAGTTGGAAAGTTGGGGAGTAAAGCCACCGTTCTTACAATAGGAACACTTATGCCCTTTAAAAATTGGCTCAGCAGTCGGTAAACAATAAAGTTACTCCACTCCAACCAAGACAAGGTGAAGGAAAAGCCTGTGAAGGTTTATCTTTTAACACTAGCCAGGACGAACACCTCAGCCCGAGAGATTGAGGATTACTAAAATGTCCTGGTTGTCGAGACCTGCTTCTCGATTGGCATATTTTAGTCTGCAGTCTAAAAGTAGGAAACTAAAACACAATGCTACACATTATCTGTCATATTCAATTCTTATAGGAATCATATACGGTCCATATAAATTTCGAGCAGTTTATAATAGGGTCTTAAATTCCAATTAGCCTGTAAGGTATAAGCGTTTACATTGGCGCTGTTATTATTTACCCAGGCATGTAATTATTAAGATCCATCGGCTGTGGTGTTGAATCACTTACATTAATACATCGAAAAACCATAATGACTGCTTCATCTCTTCAATATTATCTTAGATAAAAGTAGTATCATAAAATAAAGCATCTGTCAGAAACAAATCATTTATAATATAACACGATTTTTCTGGAAATCGCTCGAGACAATTAATGAAGCCACTTTATGTAAGAAGCAAACAAGAACGAAAGTTGATCATTGTAAAGACAAGAGATGCATATTGACATTAGTCTTGAAAATACCAAGATTGTAGGTAGAAGGAAATAGTGAGCAGGAAGGCATTTCCACAACGTTGCAGCTCTTGGAGAAAAGATATTAGAATATAAGGTTGCATTAGAGATGTATTATTGAGGTATTAAAACAGCAAATTGATGGAGACAACTACACCAACTAGTCACAGGAGATGGAACGAAGGAAATAGAGAAAAGATCGGACAATACTGAAGAACACATGCGATAATAGTATTTGTGAAAAAAGACCGCGACTAGCCACGTCACGTCTTTAAGAGAGAGGTTGCAGTGAAGAATGAAGTGTGGGGGTCAATGCAATTACAGATAAGCTTCTGTTATTTAGCAAGACCCTTCGAATGGGGCGAAGATCCACCAATCCATATATGACAACAGAGCGTCATACGTAGTCTGATAGTAGATTTGTAAAGAGAGAGAATGGCTTCAGGTGTGAGAAAGTGTTTAGAGCGATAGAAAGAATCGATTTTACGAGAAGCAGAAAGAGAAATTTGAACTTGACAAATCCCAGTTTCCAGTCTGTATACTTTCATCAAAATGTCATATTATTATCCTTTACCTCTTTCTTTATCGTCTTCTTCTTCTATTTATTATTATTATTATTATTATTAGTAGTAGTAGTAGTAGTAGTAGTTGTGTTATTATTATTATTATTTTATTCGACTAGTACTATTAAAACATCGTATATTCGTAGGAAAATCATGATTTCGTTGTATTATTGCCTTTTCACAAATTCCTTATAGAATCAGATACGTGCAACACAGACCATGTTAAAGCTGCCAACATATGATTGTATTTTAACTTGGGACATCCAAGTTTATTTATTTTAGCATGCAATCCTTTAATACGTCTTGTTGGTCTTTTTTTATGTTTATTTATTTTTTTAAACTTATTTTCACTCCAAACAAGGAATATTTCTACTCAGAACGCGAAGATGTAATATTTTTAATCGTATCTATAAAGTGACAGTGAGGAGTTGAGCAGGTGGATATCTGTTTACATTGCATTTAAACTTCTGCATATTTGTGCAGTCTGGGAAGCTGGGCCCAACTCTCTTTCATGATTTACATTAACGATCTTCCAAATCACATCCTTACATCATTTGTAGACATTTATGCTGACGACACTACCATCTATGGTAGCACATCAAAGATCGTAAACGACCAAGTTCTCTCTGATTCTCTCTCTTCTGATTTTTAGCACGTGGTACAATGGGGAAAGGGGTGGCTTGTTACATTTAATGCATCTAAAACCAAGCTTCTATCTTTACTGCATCAACGCTCTGATGCCCATCTGGCATCAATTGAAATAAATAGCTCTCGTCCTAGGAAGCCTTCATGTTTTGACAAGATTCTGGACTTGACCTTTACTCCCGATCTGAAATGGAACACATATATCAAATTTATTGCCAAGGTCGCTGGAAAATTGTAGGATCCTTTTACCGCTCAAGTAAATATTTCACTCCTGATGCAATTCTCTACCTATATAAAAGCCAGGTATGGCTAATGATTGATTACTGATGCCACATCTGGGCTGGAGCTGCTAAAAACAACTTATCCTACCTTAAAAGAGTTCAAAATAGTCTTCGTAACTTAGTGAGGATGCCCTTTTCTCTTCCTTGCAACCTCTTTCTCACAGAAGAGACGTTGCGAGCCTCCCTCTGTTTTATCTTCATATCCATGGCAGGTGCTCGTCTGAGCTTCAATCTATGGCCCCCTCCCGGCAAACTTTCTTGAAAGACACTCGTCTAGCCAAAAAGTCTAACAATAGTTTCCCCCACTCTTTATCTGGGTCTAACTCTAAATGTAGATTCCATGAACAAAGCTTCTTTCTTAGAACTGCACGCCTGTGGAACTCTGTTACGTTGGCCTGCTTTCCTGCTGACTACAATCTGATTGCATTCAAGTCCAACGTAAACAAGTTCTTGATGGACCGTCACACTAAGTAATCCAACTTACAAAAATTCAACTACCTATGTTTACTACGCTATAATCACATTGACTAATGTATACCCATTAACCTTTATCATCGAGTCGTCTCCGGGCCGTGATAAGTTGCAATTCCCGTGTAAAAAACAAACAAAAAAAAAACGCAGGAAACAGCGAACGGAAAGAAACTATTAGAGTAGAAGGCTTTCTGTGATCTAGAGATATATCCCAACTATCACCAATTAACCTGAGGTAATCTCGTCAGCATTGGACAAAGACAAACTCTTTATCAAAAAACTTTGCAGTTAATTCTACCCTATGCGATAAGGCCCTACCCCATATTTCCTCCTGTCACAAGCAGATACTTCATTGAATTCCTGACAAAAGTGCATCGAAAATGGTATATAGAAAAATAAAATCTGGAGCAAAAAAAGGTTGCTCGTTTTAATGGTACTACTCCCACTTTAAGTAACCTGAGGATAGCATAACTCTTAACGACACAATAGAAATAATTGTGCATTCATAAAAAAAAATTATTTACATTCAAATTTTGATTAAAAGCAACCAAAAATTTTTTCACAAATCGAAATTGAAAATAATTTTACCATACTTACTCAATTTTGTATAAATTTGTTATGCCTATTTTTAGATATACGACAGAGATACATTAGTGATATCATGAAAATCAGGATAAATGTTTAAATGAATGATTTTTTTAAAACCAACCTTTTTTTTATTTAAAAACCAAATTGAATAAGACCGTGGCTACCGTAATATGATGGCCTAGTGACGACTATAATTTAGTCTGGTGACGTCATGAACATCGGTCTGTTGAAATTTGGTCACGTGTCTTATGACTAAACCGAAAGTTGGTTTAAAGTTTTGGGGGGTTTAATAAATTTAAACATGCCGTCGAGATGTATAGTTCCAAAATGCCGAGGTAACTACGAAAATGGACTAAAAGTTACCGTGTTTTCATCCCCCCCCCCAAAAAAAAAGAAAATAATTTACCAGTGGATTAATGCAGTAAAAAGAAAGGATTTTTCTCCATCTAAATATAGCAGAGTAAGTGGTGAAATGTTTGAGATGTTTTAAAAAAAAAAACGCGCCTTTTTTATTTTTATGTATTTTTTAGAACGTATTTAAAAAAAAAAATAAAAGCATGTATATAAAAAAATGAATTTTACATGTAATTTAAGTTATGTACTGAAATAATAAATTATTATTTAGAAACTTATTTAAAATCGGGAGTATGGTGAAAATATTATGGACTTTCACCTAATAATTTAATAAAAGCGATATCGTAAAAACGGAATTCCTTGTTTAAATAATTCTAAATAAGAAAAATCATTTATCTTTTTAGTTCAACTATTTTACTGTGCAATATTTATATCAGCATGAAATAGATTAAACTTTTTTTAAAAGTTTATGACCGTTTTTGTTATCTCAAAAGCTTATTAATAATTATTTGTGGTAAATGTCGTGGGCCTGTAGGTGTCAGAATATATGAGAATATACTTCCAAAATAAACTATTAAAATTGTTTTAAGAAAATAATAGAAATATTATTTTTTTATTTAAAAAAAGTGTTTACAAAATGCCGGCAATAAAAAATAATATTTCTATTATTTTTTAAACAATTTTAATAGTGTATTTTGGAAGTATATTCCATAAAGAAAATAAACAACCCACTTTAAACGGAGAAATTACGAGTTTTGTATATGTTATTCGGTGTTTTGTGTCAGGGTTGTAAAAACTTCCCCCAAAATTCTGATACTGCTAGTGGGTCTGTAAACGAAAATAACTTTTAAAATAACGGGAAACGAGTAGTTTCCAAGATATGAAGAAATGTTAGTTTTAAAAAATGGGGGATCACTTTTCTATAAAAATTTGAAGTAAAATGAGCACCCACTTTATAGTCATCGTTTTGTTAGGGCGTTTTCTTTTTAAACAATAAAAGCGAAGAAAAATGAGTATGGCAACCCCTATGTTGGTTGTTAGGAGTCAACGTACAATGAACACAGTTTAACGTAAAATGAACACCCCTTTCAAAAAGTGTAAACATAATTTTTGTCGGGGAGAGGGCCTCAACTGTAGGTGCTCATTTTACGTTTAGTTGTGCTCATTCCTACATCAAAGAGGCACTTCGCCTTGTTTGAGGCGAAAATGTAATTTTAAAAAAATTGCTCGTTGCCCATGTAAAAAAAAAAAATTGGCCATAAAGTGGGTGGTCGTTTTAGGTTAAATTACCACCACCCCTTTTTTACTAACATCTCTTTATATCTTGCAGACTACTAGTTTGCCGTATTTTTAAACGTTATTTTCGTTTTCAGCATCCCTGAAAACCTATAAAAGTGGTAATTTAAAAGGATGTTTCGGATAAAAGGATGTCTGTATTTTTTCTTTCTTTTTTTTAATTTTTACTAGTGACATATGACCGAGTGGTCCTGGACGTTGTATCAAAGTTTACAGTTACCCAAAGGTTCTGAGTTCATCCCTGAGTGAAGGCAGTGAAAAGTAACATTCAAAACAGAGAATCAGCAACTATGTCTCAGAGCCTAGCTGGAGTCCGAACACGGTACCCCCGTAATAATAATAAAGGGTTGGGTTCGAGACTCCTAACAAACGGTTCCCCAGTTCGATACAAAACACCGGATGAAGGCCGGAGGACAAAACGGCCGAAACGTTGTGACTATAACAACCAAGATGAGGAAGTCAGTCCGACAATCTCAATCAATACCTTATTTTTTATTTTATCGTTTTTGTCATGTAATTTTCTTCTTTTTCTTTGCATTAAGTCAAACATGGTACGATTTTCTTTTAAATTATTTCTTTAGGTATGTGAACTTCATTTTCGACCTGAAGGCATACAGCGAGAGGTATCAGCATTTGATGAAAGGGCTGGAAAAACAATTAGTGTTGAATTAAAAAAATCCCTATCTTAAGGATGGTGCTATTACCAAACTGTCCCTCCTATTTATCGTCATCAACCACTTTTAGAGAGTTTCCTAACGCAAAGAAAATTCGTTTAGAAAAGTTTGCTCTTAAGCGTGCATTATGTAAAAGTGTTGCCGACGAGTTAGAGTTATGGAAACGTAAAACTTTCCATAATATTGATGATTTAGAAAAAAAAAATACCGTTTATAGATAAAAATTATTGGACTTCTATTAGGCAAGACAATACCATCATTATATGCCATATAAAGAGATGCGCATACCCCAAAATAAAATGTCTATGGTGATTGAACCGGACTTGGCCGTTAGAGTATTCTGTAGTGATGTGGAAATGAGTGCTATAGGGGAGTATAGAATTCCTAAACATGTAACAGAGGAAAATACTCTGCAGATTTTTATGGAAAATATGAAAAAATGGACATCGAAGAACAGAAAATGAAAACTTCTAAGATGAGTTCTTTATTAAAATTAATCTTATCATTTTTGCTATTAGTGCATGATGAATCATTTAAATATTTTAATGCCATTAAGTTCATATATGAACAAATTAACATAATGACAATGAATAAGGTTAATTATTCGAGTGAAATGGTGGTATTTTCTTCTCTGCTCCCCTAGAGGATACAGACTGTTAAGAGACACTAAAAATGTAATTTTACCATGCTATTCAACCATTCGAAGATTAACCTTATCAACTTCTATGAATCCTGTCATTGAACAACGCGATAACAATTTTCTCATGTATATTAAAAGTAAGTTCAAGTTACTAATGCAGAATGACATCACAGTATCTTTACTTGTTGATGAAATACATCTCAAACCTTATCTTGATTATAAAGGTGGTAATATTGTTGGCTTAGCTAACAACAACAATGAACCTACCACAAGTGCATTTGCTTTTATGCTTAGCAGTGTATTCTCAAAATATAAGGATGTTGTGCATGTTATGCCAACTAAATGTCTTCTAGCTGAGAACATATTTTACATAATTAAACGTGTAATAACTGGTTTAGAAGATAATGATGCAATAAATAAAAAAAAGCTGTCTTTCTTTTGTAGCCCATAAAAGCTTTCAATTGTATATCCCTATCCAGTTAGAACGTCTAGCCCTCTTTTCTTCTTATTCGACTCAGTGCATATATTAAAATGCATTAGAAGCAATTGGCTTGGCCAAAAAGATGAACGTAAATGCATGATGTTCCCAAAGTTTTGTTACAATGGAAATCATGAATTAGATAACATCCAAAGTGCTCCATTTCCTAATTTACATAAACTTTATGTCCTAGAATCTCAATCACTTGTGAAATATTGCTATAAGTTGACTTCAAAAGCTCTTTCTCCGACTACTTTTGAAAGGCAAAATGTTAATTTGGTTTTGCAAATTTTACACGAATATACTATTCAAGGTTTGCTAACCTTAGGAAAACAGGAATGCTTGCCAAATTATGCAGAAATCGCAGAATACATTCAAATATTTCATATTTGGTGGACAATACTTAATGTGAAAACACCATATAAAGGTTGTCGACTTCGTAATAAATATGCAAATCTACTTATATTAAATAGTGATAATTATAGTTTCCTAAATGTGTTCTGTGACTGGTTAGAAACTTGGAATAGCATTCCTGGAAGAACTGGTAAGCTAACAAAGGAAACATATACTGCTTTGCACCATTCTACTTACGCAATTTTAGAATTGACTAAATATTGTATAAATGTACTGAACATGGTGTATATATTACCAGGATATTACCAGGAAAGTTTAAAACAGATAAACTTAAGGCAAGGTTTTGTCAGTATCGACAATTTAGTGGAGATCAGTATAATATATCGATACGTCAGGTGTATGAATGTGAAGAAAAAACTCAGAATGTTGTCAGTTTTAAAATTGAGCTTACCAATTAATAATTGAACTATTGAATTGAAAAATTTTAAAGAAATTAACTGGAATGAAATGACAAGGGAGCAAGAGTGACATGTTTATAAATTTAACATAGATGTAACAGAAGATGATGTTAATCAATGCAAGGAAGTACTTCCTGTTATATTACACTTAGCAGGTTATTGCTGTCATGCAGTTTTCAAAAAACTGAAATGCAGTAGCTGCAAAAATTTAACATCCGTGAGAGAGGCTGTTGAAGAAGGAGCTGAATTAAACAGCTACTTTCAGTTTATTAACAGAGGTGTACCCAATTGATATAACTAATAATTTTTTCTCATATAATTATATAGTTATAAACAAACTTACAAAATGCGATTCTTTTTTTACATTCGATTCATCAGAGAAAATTAGCCATGTACATAACTTTAAATATTTTGGCTGATCAAAATCGATTATTTCATGCTGATTCTTGTGATAAGGGTTACACTATTCAGCAAATTGAAAATATGCTGATATGGAGTTCATCGAATTCCCTTATAAATAATTTTTGTCGCAAAGAGAATGACAATATTAGTAAAAAAATATCAGAAAAAGAAAAATTCAAACTTTTAATTAAATTCTACAACAGATTTTTGAAAAAGTTTTAATATTCAATGTTTGAAATATTTCTGCCTTAGTAACTTTGTTTATACTAACATTTGTTTGAATTTAATTTTTAACTTATTGTTTGTTATTCAGTTAAACTAATTGTTCGTTATTCAGTTAAACTAATTTAGTGTTCGTATTTCAGTTAAACTAATTTATTGTTCGTATTTCAGTTAAACTAATTTATTGTTCGTATTTCAGTTAAACTAATTTATCGTTTGTTTTTCAGTTAAACTAATTTATCGTTTGTTTTTCAGTTTTGATTTTTAAAATATTGTTTATTTTTATTTAAAAAGTATTTATTGTTCATTTTTATTTATTTCTATTGAATAAACTTCAGTTTCATACAAATAAATTCGTATTCCTTTTCTTTTTAAACTTTTTATCAACTTTTCTCCCTTTCAATTCGTTTTTTATTAATATTTTTATTATTAATATTGGATGAGTTTCATTACAAAGTATCACGTTTATCTTTTTTAATCCAATTTTGTAAGTTTTCTAACGCTTTCTGTAAAAAATGTCTGCTCATTATCGACAGTCTGTGTTCCACTTATCTTGCTTGCTAGGACCTATGGCGATGACATCATTTTTCTACTGACAGACCATCTATGACGTAGGTCACGGCATAAGTCCCTCGAGTCTATCAAAGTATCTTCCGTTAACGTATTTGTAAACCAGGCACAGAGATGCGACTTCGCGGCGATCGAAGAGGGACTGCTGCGTGGTCAGTAACACAGCACCTATTAGATCTGAGATTCTTTTTTGGGCGCTGTCTAAGAGTGAAAGATGTGGCAGATGCTCCAGCCGATATCTTCGTCATCATTATATTCTTCTTCGGCATCATCATCATCATCATCAGCAGCAGCAGCAGCAGCAGCAGCAGCAGCAGCATCTATTTGAATTTCTTTTTCTTCTTCGCCATCGTCAGCTCTCGTTTTCCAGAGTGAAAAGAGAAGGTATCTGAAAGAAGGCATAATACGAAACACATCAAACAGATCTGATTCTCTAAAACAATTCAATTAAAGAACTGGTAATCAAAACTGACACGAGCAGATGGCAGGCGATTCAATATTGTTATATTAATTAATCAAGTCACTACAAATGGAAATAAAACGAACGAAACTTAATTTTACTAATTGAAAAAAGTGGTTCGAAATAAATTTCATTATTAGTATCAAAATTTATTGTTCAACTTCATTAAAGCGTAACAAATACATGTTCCTAACATTAATAGCATTATTTTAAAAAGTATCTTTAATGTCATTAGACATTCATAAATATTCGAATATTTAGTTTGTTTAAAAGGTAAATGTTGATTGTTTAACTTCTTCCATTTCAATTATCTTAATTATATTCATAAAAAATTTTTCTTGTTTAATTCTACTTGTTATATTTAAGTAATGTTTTTGTATAAAAGCATAATTATTTATGAAGTTATATAAGCTTCTTAATAATAGCTCTTTTCTTCTAGATTTTCTCTGTAAACACACACACACACATACACATATATATATATGTGTGTGTGTGTGTGTGTGTGATTGTGTGTGTGTAACCCATAGACTGCCTGTCTGTTTGCCTGTTTGTCCTTTTCCAATTTTTCATGAAAGCTACTGTACCGATCTTGCATAAATTTTGTATGAGCATTTTATATGAAAAGATTAAGCGTAATTTGTAGTATGGTATCCGTTTGATGCGCAACTAGTTACTTAAAAATGTTAATAGGAATTAGTATCTAATGAAAAAATAAGCACAAATTAAACCATAAAGTATTCATTAAATGTCCACGAACAATACCCGTTTTATATGGGATAGAATATCTAGTATATATATATATATATATATATATATATATATATATATATATATATATATATATATATATATATATATATAGTCTAAAGAAGCTTTGAATAAAAAAATGCAAAAATAAAGAATGCAGTTTAAATTCCCGGAAGAAAAAAAAATAACTTTAACCTATCGCAGACTTAGCACCTACATAATCCGACTTCTAAAATGTTTGCAGTGACAAAAGAGAATTCATTTCTATAAGGATGAAGAAAAAGACAAAAAAAACCTTTACTAAAATTGTTAAATAGAAATATACTTAGCATTTGCATAAGCCGATTTCGCAAAAGTCTTCAATTTTAAAACAGAATTTAACTACATAAGGATGAAAAGAGAAAACCTTAATTAAAATTTTGTAAATAGAAAACAGGGATCATCAGCTGCTTACCATGTAGCTGTTTCGGAGATTTAAAAACAGGGAAGCTGTTTAATATATGGCTCTCCAGTGGATAATACTACTTGCCCAATAAAAAATGTAAAATAATACGGTTACTATTTTTACTAATATATGAAAAAAAAATAGATGAATTAAATAATAAAATAAAAAAAAATATTAATAAGTTAGTTTAGGATTACCAGATCCGTTCTGTGACATGTTAACTAGCATATAAATGCTATGAGAATAAAAATGCATAAAAGCTTAAGTACCTTAGGTACCAGAAAGGCAAATAGATAAGAGGAAGGAAACCTAGCCATACAAATCTAAAAACCCAATGTATAGTCTAAAGAAGCTTTGAATAAAAAAAATGCAAAAATAAAAATACAGAATGCAGTTTAAATTCCCGGAAGGAAAAAATATTAACGTTAACCTATCGCAGACTTAGCACCTACATAATCCGACTTGTAAAATGCTTATAATGACAAAAAGGAATTCATTTATATAAGGATGAAGAAAAAGACAAAAAAAAACAGGCTTAACTAAAATCGTTAAATAGAAATAGACTTAGCATTTGAATAAGCCGATTTCGCAAAAGTCTTCAATTTTAAGACAGAATTTAACTACATGAAGATGAAAAGAGAAAAACTTAACTAAAAATTTTTAAATAGAAAGCGGGGATCATCATATTAGCAGGACCCGTTGGCTGTGGATATGTAAAATAATGTTTAGTAAGGAAAATATTGCTAAATATTCTTTTTGAACAATTAATGATATAATGCAATTTTCGAAAGTAAATTACACTAAACAGAATTGTTTTGATAAAGCTCACGAAACCAAACGAAAATGTAATTATATGGCGCAAATAAAAGTAGGTATTTCCGAAAAAAAAAACTATCCGTAATTCCTCCCATTATTTTTGCATCAACCTAATACAAATAATATATATATATATATATATATATATATATATATATAGTAATTTATAAAATATATATGGCGATTAAGCTACACTGAATATTCTGCGTTTCATCCAACTATAGGATTCTTCAGGCTTATGCGCGAATTCTGTGGTTGCTTCTTGTTTTTATATATGTTGACGATTTCTAGTTGGCCAATCAGCTTTCTAGTATCCACCGCGCCCCTTCCCATCAGCCAATGGGCGTGCATTTTATCAAACAAATGATCCTTTCGCGCATAAGCCTGAAGAATCCTATAGTTGGATGAAACGCAGAATATTCAGTGTAGCTTAATCGCCATATATATTTTATAAATTACTAACTAGCTCTACCTACGTATTGAGCACTTTTGAAGTAAATACTTAAAGTTTACGCATAAATCTATACTTTCGTATATTACATTTATGTGAATAAATGAAGTATATATATATATATATATATATATATATATATATATATATATATATATATATATATATATATATATATATGTTAGGTAGCCAGATGTTGCCCGGTCGTAAAATACGCATAAATATTATATTTTGATTCGTGTAGTTGTTGTTGTTGTTGTTATTATTATTAATATTACTATTACTATTATTATTATTATTATTATTATTATTATTATTATTATTGTTATTATTATTAGAGATTCAAGACATTATTGATTACTAACAAAGATACCCGCGCATCGCACGGGACTTTCCTGCACACTTGGGTACGCGATTTGTGGGCACCTTTCCAGTAAGTGGATGTTGTAAGAGGGAAGTAAATTTCAACTCGATGCTTAAATCTTATCTAACACATTGAATACTGAAAACATACCACAATCAGATCATATCAGTTTTTCATCATATCTTTTTGTAGAACTTTTCATTGAAGAGCCTCGTGGTGAACTACATTTCTGCTTCTTTGATTTGGAGTCAAAATGTAGAGTTTTTCTGAATTTCCTGCCTGGCTGATAGAGACGTAGAACATACCGTGACTGAAGCAGTCTGATGTCAGGTCTACGCCAATGGTTTTAAACGTCTGACCTTGTCTGTTATTTATGCTCATTGCAAAACACACCTTCACAGGAAACATTTCTAGATAATACAATTACAACAACGCCCCAACGTCCCCCCCGGCCGCTGCCGACATCACCCCCCCCCCCGCCCCAATATAAACAAAATGTTTTTTTTAGGGGGGGTCAACTTGTGGGTGCTCATGTTAGGTTAAATTATCATAGAAAAGTGATCCCCCACTTTATTTAAACTAACATTTCTTCAAAAAGTCCACGGGTCCAGGAGTTCATACCATGCAAACGGTAAATTTGCGACGGGTTTGATTATCAGATTTGGTGTCAGAAGAAAAAAATCGGTTTGTGTCAAAAAACGAAAATAAATGTATTTTTCATCATAAAAATAATTATCCAATCATGAGAAAGTGAAAGGAGGCCTGGGGTCATTTTTGGGGGTCGTTTGGCTCTTTTTGGTGTTTTTTAGTAAATGCATGGACGGCCATCTTGCTTGCCAAACTCTAGTGATTACGTTGGATGCTAAATGCTTTCAAATATGAATAACTACTCGGTTGCACAAGAAATAAATGCAATATTCGTTCTCAGCGTCCCCCAAAACATATAAAAGTCGACAATTCAAAGGTGAATGCCGAGGGATCTGTAAACTAAAAAAATTCCGATTTATGGCAATAATTATACCATAGCGATGTATGTGATATTATATTTTATATTAAATCTATATAATTATAAAACTTAAATGACCTTGTAACGGGTATTGCAACATCCGGTTTACGACTTCCGGTTGAGTATGTGTACCTAAACATAAACCCATAACAGCAAAAACAAATAAACATAAATCGCTACTTTTGCAGAATTTGACCTGCACACTAAAATATTAACGCTATTATTTAGAAATTATTATTTAAAATGGGAAGAGTGGGGATGTTTTGCAACTATTCTGTATTACAACTATACTGACACAATTTTCTTACAAATAAATCAACTTTAACCCGTTGACAACGTATTGTTTTACTGTGTACGTTTTCAGCGTCCAATTGTTTTTTTTCGCGTTTATATTATTCAAATAAAAAATTGTTAATACTTTCTGCATTTTTTTACATCGTTCATTTCCGTATTACGTTTAAGTTATTTTAACGCAATTTTCTTACAAATAAATCTACATTAACCCGTTGACAACCATAAGAACATTTTACAACGTATTGTTTTACTGTGTACGTTTTCAGCGTACCAATTGTTTGTTTTTGCGTTTAAATTAAAAGATATATTAAAATTTGAATGTAACTAAGTATTATACTATCTGTTCAATGCACATTTACCTATAAGTATGGAAAACAAACCACTTATAGTTCAATGGCTGTACTTTTTTATCAAAAGTAAAAAAAATTATAAACAGAACGATGAATTATATCGGCGTTAAACTACTAAATACAGTGAAAAAAACGGATAACTCAACAATAACAAATAAAAAAGGTTTGTACTCATGCAGAGAGTGATCCAGACCTAACTCAACGCACGCCCGGCTTTCTCCAGAACATGACATCAACAGGCGGAGTAAGCCGAGCGTCGCCGAGAAAATTAAGCCGTCTGACGAAACATAAAGCTGAACCAATGACAATGTAGCTCGATGGGTTTCAACTCTACGCGCGTTCGCGCGAGTTGAAAATTTATAGCAGCAGATGACATTTGTGAAGAGGAAGAAAAGAAAAGAAATTAGTAAAAAAAGAGCACACCATTTCGTACTTTTATGTTACAAAAAAAAACAAAAAACATGAATTTTACAGTCTTAAGTGAGCAGCTGGAAACACCAACTGGAGTCCTCGACTTTTGTCAAGAAAAAAATTACTGGCATGGACGAAAACTTGTGCATCATGCGGACAAGGAAAGGTAAGCGATGGCTATGCGTGGAGGTATCAGGCTACCACATGCCGAACCTTTACATCATCCAGACTGGTACCTGTTTTTTTTTTTTTTTTTTTGCAAAGTCTAGGCCTACAATTGCCATTGTGGACGTTTGAGCGAGCAACACAGAAAGACCCCCAGCGCGAATGCAGAATACGATTTACGCACACACACCATCAATAAAACAACGGCCTGAGGAAACAACAACAATATATGTCTTATTATGAAAAAAAAAGGAAATAAAATCTATCCCACCCAGTTTTTTTTCAATTTTTCGCTTTTTCAGGTTTTTCCTTGAGAAAAAAAATAAAAATGAAAATAAAAAATAAAAATAACACCCCAAAAATAAAGATAATTTTTAAAAAAAAATTTTCCTGAAAAAAAAAATTACAAAAAAAAAAATGTTTATTTGACTTACCTTTCAACCTTTTCTCGAACAAAAAAACCGGTCAATGTCAATGTCATGGTGGTATGAAAACGAATATCACATTTAAATTTGAGTCAGATTAGTAGTTTTCATGATATGAAGAATTTTTTTTCAAAAAGTGGGGGATCACTTTCCTATCTAAATTTTATGTTAAATGAGCACCCACCTTCTGGCCACGTAGTAAGTTCTTCATATCAAAACAAATTTAACTGATATTCGTTTTCAGCATCTCCGAAAACCGGCGCTGTATTTTTTTCACCAAGATTCGTTCATTTTTTCATCTCATAATTTAGGACGCTAATTATGCTAATTATGATGGTGCACACTATTTTTTAAAGTCAAGACAGACAAAAAGTAAATGTCGGGACTTTGCTGTACGCTCGGGAACCTGAACGTAAAACAAAGTCCCGTGCGAAATCCGATATACTTTGCTAGTTTATAATATCTGAAGAGATAATATGTATTACGCATTTTATCAATATACGTTTTTTAAAACGCAGATAGCAATTCCACTTACCTGTATAATGACAGGCATAATATAATAATATGATTTAATAGTAATGTGTAGTTATGACTTGGATATACCGGTCGAGTGTTGGGCTGGGCGTACCAGCTTCGAGTCCACTAGGTTCCATAACACCGTTTTCACTTCTGGATGTTAGCAATCGTCATTGGTGTCTTTTACGACTACTTACATTTAGAAAGTAATGTTGGACCGGAAGCCAGATGTCGAAGAATATTTACATTATAAATCATGCCTCACTTGTTCGACTCTGGACCTTAGTATTAAGTAAAACATCTCCATTCCGTTCGTATTATAGGCATTCATCGGACTCCTGTTCTCGTCTTGCGTGTGATTTATACAACGTTTCAGTCGATGTAAACTCCAACCTTCTTCATGTGTGTCTTGTTGAACTCGGGAATATTTCTGTCGAACTCATGAATTTGGACTCAACTACACTCATAATGAGAACAGAAGTTCGATGAATCCAAATAATACGACCTAGTGGAGCCTGTGAAAATTCCACAGGAAGTCTCATTCATATGTAATATATTGATGTTGGCATTCTGTAGATGTTCAGTGTAAATAGAGATGCTCTGATATTATTTTAGCTTTTTGGTTAAATTTGCAAAAGTATTTATCTAAGCTAGCACGAACGCACGGCAAAGCCCTGTCGTAAAGTACGCTTAATTATGATATTTTAATTTTTGCAGATTTCGTATATATTATTATAGTGTTAATGTTCTATCGAATTTTATATATTATAAAGTTACGATTTAATATATATATATATATATATATATATATATATATATATATATATGATTTGGGTACATAAGCTTGAATGGAAACCGACATAAATACTTATGAAAAAAATTATATATATATACATATATATAAACTTGAGTTCCTTCAGCCATAGTCGAAACCGAAACCAAAACTTATGAAGAATTCTTGATAAAATTAGTCATAAAAAATAGAAGACTTAAGTGCCATCAGCTATAATCGAAACCGAAACGAAAACGTATGAAGAATTCTTGGTAAAATTATTTATGACAAGAAATGGAAGTACATAATTAAACGACCCGGATGTAAGCGTGGCACACAAAAAACACACACGCATGCGCTATCGTATTAATATATAGATAACCAATCCTCATCTTAAAAATTCAGAAACAGTCTTATATTATTTTGAAAAGCAAAAGGCTGCAATATATTTGCTCGGTGTAATCTAATTAGGATAAAACTGACTAAGTCTTAAAAAAAATAGTATGAAAGGCCAAAGCGAATTTCTTGATTGAGGTTTTGTATTTAATTGCTTTAATAATTATAGTCATAAAAAAATATAGCGAAAAAAATATGCAAGTGAACGATTCTACTATCACTCCTATAGAAAAACTAAGCAAGAGACGCTATAATCGACATCTGATTAACACTTCAGGTCAGCAAAATACAACGGTTAATTGTTACGCGTATTTGCTATGTTCGAGGGTAACGCGATATTATGTTCGAACGTATTTTATGTTACAAAACATATTATTAGAAAATAAGGTTACACGTGTCAAATTAAATCATGTGTGTAACATGGTCTCTAGAAAAATACTCCGGCAATGTTGGTCTACATACTTGGAACCTGATATATAGCAGGTTTGGACCCTTGGAACAAATCTGATTTAGTTTTCAGTATATAAAAGGCTGCAAAAGGGATGAAAATGAAAAAAATATCAGGTGATAGTTGACTAAACGTGTTACTTCTCTGCATGCATGAATATGCATGTATACGATTAACAACGTTATTATTTAAAGTTTTTACATGCGAATAGACTTTGCTCTGATAGTAACGAATAATACTGTAGAGTTGCGTGTTTTAGTTTCTATTCTTGCTTACAAAATCGCTATTATATATCATCTTCAATAGAGAATTGGCTCTGTAATAATACATACAAAATCCGCATAAATTTAAATACCATATTTAAGCGTATTTCACAACCTAGCAACACCAGACAGCATGCTTGTAATAATATTCTGATCGGTTAATAATGTAGGATTAAATCCTATGCATATAAATATATAAACATATACACATACCTAACTTTATATAACTGAAATTATATTATATAGTTTTGCCAAGTTTCTGTTTTATATACGCGTGTTTTTCTTTCTATTATGCATTATCCTGATTTCTTTCTTTTGATTTCTTCTAGAATTTCTACTTCTTCTCTTGCCTGAATGAGATTTGGCAGGTTTGACCAGTAGAGCAAGCAAAATCCAGTGATATGCGACGTGCGTTTCTTGAGAAGCAGATTAGACCTGGCGCGTAGCTGATACACACAACAGCAAAGGCTGGTTCATTGGTGAAGCCTGTCGGATCTCTTCGGGAAATTTGCCATACAAGATAAACCTCATGATTCTGACGTCTCACTCAAATTTATAAATTCAATGATTTCGTGCGGTTATCAGGCTGACTACATAACGCTAGATTGTTACGTCTCTCTCACTCGCTTCTCTTTCTATCTCTTTCAAATATTCTCTCGCCTTCAATCTCACGATCTCTAGTGGTCCTTCAAAGTCACCGTATTTCTCTGTCTTTTATTTTGTATATATTTCTATTATGCTAGTTTTCTATCTTTCTTACCAAATGCTGCATCAGGAGGTGACAATGATTCAGTGGTTACTGACACGGACTGACAAAATAAGTGTCCCAAGTTCGAGTCCAGTTCGCTCCACAAAACTCATTTCACTTAGGGCATTGGCAAACTTAACGTGGCCCCTTCCGTAAGTACCCGATGTCTTTTTAGAAAAAAGAAAAAAAAAGAATTCTGACTAGAAATATATCAGGAAACCCAATGCCAACAACAGAATATTCAGATTTATACGGTATTGTGATAACTAAGACTATGCCAAGAGAATATTCTTTTCATTATTTTGAATCTCGAGTATATATCAGTTAATATCGTACATGTTTTTAGATAGTGTTCTGGTTCTTGATTGATTAATTGTGTCTAACATAACCCTAGTGATAACTAACTGCATCGGTACCCTTTTTTACGTTACGCGTATATCGCTGGTTTCTCTCTCCTATTAAAGGCTGAATGGACTACTCGGCACTTCCCGGATAAAAATGTAACATGACTTCTATCCCTTCTTCTTCCACTCTCTAACTCTCTTATTCTTCTTCAGCCAGACTGTTCCTCTTCCTGAACATATAGGCATATATAATATGAGTAAAAGAAATAACTTATCACATTTAAATGTACCTCCAAGATAATATTTGTAAAAATCATCATCATTTCTTCTCTCTTTCTGGCTCTCTTTTTCTATCGCCTAATCTTTTATGTGATATTTTTCAGGTGTTTTTCATATCAAGCACTTCTTTACTCCTTCCATAGTATATTTATTAAATTGATTTGGAACCCTTTACACTATTTAATGAAGACTATTTTACACCAATTTCCTTTTTTCGCAAATTCTTATATATTAAAAGATTGCATTTTTAAGCTAAATATATGTATATTATTTTTAACAATATCCATTATATATATATATATATATATATATATATATATATATGCATATATAGTCTTTGAAGTTTTTAACCTTTAAAACTATACAAAAAAATATAATTTTTTATCATTCGTTAGAAAACCATCCAGTCAGTAAGTCATTCAATCACCAGCAAGCACTGCATCAGACGGCTCTAGAATTTACCATAGCACTAATAATTTATTTTTTAAAGGGATTATCAGTTGCTTATCATGAAACACTGTTTCGGGGATTTAAAAACAACTTTTCATGCTAGAAAAATGAATTTCTTACCTGTGTGATTCATCAGTTTCCAAATTTTAAAATGGATATATTTTATAATTTACCAGTCTTGTATTTATAAGATTAGAATTAATCCATTTAACTACTTATCACCCCCACTATGATTAGTATTTTGTATTATTTATATTCATATTTATTTAAAATTCAATATATAAAGGTTAAAAATATTTATACATATATACATTTTTTTAAATGTAATAATAAATACATTTTATACATTACTAGTATAATTTTGGATTTCCTTTATTAATATATTCTGATTAATCTTAAACGATTCAAAAGCATCAGGATAACGAACAAATGCTTTATTTTACTGTTTAAATATTTTAGTTTTATTCACACCTTGTTTTATTATCCTTATTACTAAGCTAGACACTGGTGGTATAAAATCTATTAATTTTAAAGTAACGGGAGCTATTCTCAAAAACTCAGACATAATGGTTCCATAAAACATAAAAACAGGGCAGGTACTATCTTTGTGCGGCATACGTACTCTTTGAAAGGGGAAAGCGTTTCTTTTATCAAATATTTTATAAAGAAAAATCCCATCCTCAATTTTTATATCTAAATCCAGAAATGTTCACAATTTAATTCTAATTCCTTTGGATATTTAAGATGCTTATTTTTTTTCGAATTCATCATTATCGTTTATACATATAAGATAATCTATAAATCTCCTACATCAATGACGGTTATATGTTTTAGATATATCAGTTTTTATTAGTAATGACATATATATATATATATATATATATATATATATATATATATATATATATATATATATATATATATATATACTTGAGTCTATGTAAATACAGATTTGCCCAAAATGGTGCAGGATCCAATCCCATAGGGATACCTATCGTTTGGAGTAATATTTTATTTCCTATTTGAAAATAACATTCTTTAATAAGATGACTTATAAGTATTTTAAAAATACCTTTAATAACACTCGTTTTGCTATGTTTATTTCTACACCAGAAAGCTTTAGAGTTAGAACAGTCTATATATTTACCTTTGCCACCTTCAAAAGCTAAATCTACAGTATAATTTAATTCTTTTATAAGTTTTTCGCGCGGAATTTTAGTATATAGCGTATAAAATCATAAGTAGCTATAGATTTTGCTTTTATTCTGGAATTTATTTTATCTAATTTTTCTTTCACTGGTTGGGAATTATTTACTACCCAAAATAGATTTATATTACTATAGAATTTTCTTTTCAGGTGAAAATTATTTATTTGATTTATAATTAATTTAAATATTTTAGATATAGCTTTACTCAATGGTTTAGTAATGCACGTCTTTGATCATACAATAAATCTAGCACTAACTGGATTCTTGATTATATATATATATATATATATATATATATATATATATATATATATATACTAGCATTTCAGCCCGGCGTTACCCGGGTGTTTGGAGGTGTATGGTGAGCAAAAAAAAAAAGAGTAATTTTTTTTTAATTTGACCCCTATTATGACCTCTTAAAATTTATAGTTTCGGGCTCAAATCACTTTATTAAATTAGATCCAGGTTCAAGGAACTTGTATCTAAAATTTCAAGTGTCTAGACCCAAAATTGTCTGAGGAGTTTGGTAGAGTTCTTAAAGGTCAAATCGTTGAAATTTGACCCCTTAACAGCCAAATTTCTGGTTGACACCCGTCACATCGATTTTCCCAAATCTCAGTACCCGGTATTTCAAATTTGGAGTCTATAGACTAAAAATTGACAGAGTTATTGCGTAGGGAAATGTACACAGACAGACAGACAGACAGACACGTTCACTTTTATAGATATATAGATAGATAGACAGATAGATGAAACAAAAATATATACGTATACATAAATATATATGGAAACGATTTTGTGTTCATTGTAAGCTTTTTACGCAAATATTTCGCAAGTATAAATCATGTAGAATATCTGCATGAATATAATTACCCGTAATAGTTAACTAAAGGTGATCACCCTATAAGAAAACTGAAAAAACTAATAGGGAATTAATTAAAAATGAATGTTTAAAAGAATATGCAAATTAGTTAGATCTTTTGCTAATGAATGCAATTCGATAACTCATATATAAGAAAATTGTATTTTCTTTTTAAATAAATAGGAAAATAGGGTTTTTAATATGAATATCACTACACACCAAAGGAATACGGAATTATAGGTATATAGATAGATATATATATATATATATGTGTATGTGTGTATAATCCTCCCTTTCCTTCCTCCTTGTACATATTTATTTTAGGATAATTCTAAATATGTCCTACTCATTTCCATCTTATTTGTTATTTCCTCCACTTCTTTATTTTTTAAAATCAAAATGCCATCGTTTGCCCCTGATGAGGATGGCGAAAGACGTCTCGGGTTAAATAAAACGAACTCTCTTGTCTGTCATTTATATATATAACTACTATATTTAATCACATGAATTAATATAAGAAGATATACTTTTTTGCGTAATTTTTCAGTATTTACTTCAACAGTTCTCAATACATAAGTAGAGCTAGATAGTTAGTTATGAAAATATATATGGGAATTTAGCTACATAAAATATTCCGCTTTACATCCTCGTGAGAATTCGTAAGGTTTATGCGAAGAGTTGTGGTTATCGCGCATTTTTATATAAACACATGGTAATGAATTTGATAGTCAGCCTATCAGCTTCTTTAGTTGTAACCGCACCCATCTTGATCAGCCAATGGCTTAGAATACAAAGGTACAGTTGACCTCAGGTTCACCGTTTCCCTTTGTGTGTTTTATAGGAAAGGTTAGCTATATCCTTTTGTGTATAGAACCTGACCCACGCTTTCCATTTACCCGTATCACTGCCGTCATTGCAATAAATTCGGTTGGGAAATTGCGCAGTATAGTACGGAGATCCATTTGAGGAAGTCCGGTTTGAATGCCAGGAAGCGATGGTCGACCATATTGAAAGCTTTGGACCGACATAATTGATCAGCGCGAATGTCGTGTCGTCTTTTATGGTCAAATGTACTTTTGTTTTGACTGATTAAGATGGGCGCGGTTACAATTAAGAAGCTAATTCGCTAACTAGCAAATTCAATACCATGTGTTTATATAAAAATGCATGATATCCAACAATATTCGCATTAGCCTGACGAATTCTTACGAGAACGAAACGCGAAATATTCATTGTAGCTTAATTGCCATATATATTTTCATAAGTTACTATATATATATATATATATATATATATATATATATATATATATATATATATATATATAGCTGATTGAACTTGTGTGTGTGTGTGACGCTGAGGTTTTTCTCGCTTAAATATTAAGCTATATATATTTTATTTTTCTAAATTGTACAACAAACACAATCGAAAAATAAAAAAGCGACTCAAAATTTAGGGATAGATGTGTCTTTGGTCATCCTCGTCACTGTATTTTTTGTTGATCTATGCTAGTCCTAGCTAGGGTCCCCTTTCATCGCAATGCCACTAACGAATCAGAGGTTGTGCTACTTAATGTTCCCAGATCAAACTGCCTTTTCTAATGACTAATAATATATATATATATATATATATATATATATATATATATATATATATATATATGTATATAGTAGAAATGGTAATTAATAAAAACTGAAGAAAGTGCTCAATACTGTTGTAGAGCAAATATGCGTTTTATTTTTTATTACCGTATCTTTCTCTTAAGTTACATTATTGTTTCAGCTACCCGGCCAATTAACAACAAATAAAAACTAAATAAATAAACCGAATCATAGCCCCCCACCTCCGAACTTAAGAGAACAAGAAATCATCTCACCAACAAGACGCCAAAAACTTTAACATTAAGACTCAAATTTTAAACTAACCCCCCTCATCCTACCCCCACATATTCCCCTTCCCCCTCCATGTATCCCTATGCCCTCAGCCACACCAGAAATTAACTTCCCAGGCCCTTTCCCACAAGCTCCTTAAACCCCAAAAATAAAGCATTACCGACATATCAAGCACCCCCTCCCACCTTTCCCCCTGTCGCCTTCCTCTCTTCCCCCGCTCTTCTCGCACCCCTCCCCTGTTCACTCTTTGATTCTTTCATCGCATAACAACGAACATTTCTGTAAAAATCTGAGGAAGCTACAGACGGCCAAAAAAAAACGGCCGGGTAGCTGAAACAATAATGTAACTTAACAGAAAGATACGGTAATAATGTAAAATAAAACGCATATATATATATATATATATATATATATATATATATATGTGTGTGTGTGTGTGTGTGTGTGTGTGTGTGTGTGTGTGTGTGTGTGTGTGTGTGTGTGCATAAATTAATAAAAAATAAGATTTATAAAAGGACGTTCTTTTGTTTATTTTATTGCCGTGGGGTGGTGAGAAAAGTTCAAAAATAAAGAAAACTCTGTCAACCCTCTCTAGACGGTAGACCGCTCACTGTTTTGTGGGGATACGGAAGCAAGCAGGTCGATCTCAAAATAAGGTTGGTTTCTTGACGAGATTCACGAAAAGTGGGGTCGGAAAGATAGGTGGTGTGTATGAAATTCCTCCAAGATGCGATCCTTTATTGGGATAGAAAAAGAAAAGTAGGGGTATGCGAATCTTGGAGGTTCCTATCGGAGATGGAAGGGGCCATTAACTCGGCTAGGTAAGAACATAATCTAGACACTGAAGGAGTCTGGAGTCCAGCAGGATCTGGAGCTGTGCGCACCACACTCAAGCTAGGAGCACAACCTCAAACTTGGCACCTCTACGCACGCACAGACTCATTATTTTAATCCATCCTCTATCACAGACCGCGGGATGTAATCTTTGTCTATCACATCTGATGTTTACTTTCAGCTACTGCTCGAAGAAGGGGATCATCAGATCCTGATCAGCGAGAGATTCAACCTCATGCTTCTCATGCAGTCTTAACGTCCATATCATCATTATACGGCCAGGGTTGAGAAACGCTATTCGTCTCTCCTTGTCCCACGGTGGCTCGGCGCTGTGAATGACGTAGGACATGTCCAGCGGGCGAGACTGCTCTGGATTGATGCGAGCCGTCATCTCGTTGATATATACCCAGTACCGTCTGAGTCCGCTGCATTTTAATAACACTTGTTCTGGTGTTTCCTTGGCTGGGGTCTTGCAACGAGGACACTCGGGCGAAATCACTAATCCGGCACTGTATAGGATGTCGTTTAGGGGCAACACGTTTCGAGCCAATTGCCAGGTCAAGGAAAACAGAGTTATTGAGATGACTTGAACCTAGGGCCTAGCTTTACCGCAAGCGGATCTCCCCCAATCGAAAATCCAAAACGCATAATGAGCAGATTGTTGGCGGATTCTCTCACTAGTTCCTTGTAAATTTCTAGTAAGCCGTGAAATGTCGCTGGACACTGGGAGGTTCCTAAGCGCCGCTCTACACTCTCTCAATTTTTGCGTGTCGCTCCACGGCCTTCGACGCGCCTCGACCGTGTTACCAATGATGAGATCGGGAAAAACGTACTTGAACTCAGGGTCCAATACAGTCGCTCAAGAAAGCCAGCCTCTTGGCGTCTCGATGACATCTAAATTCGAACAGCCCCAATCAGCCTCCATGCTTCCCCTTTTCCTAAAGAAGCGAGGACAGTTTGCTCTGCAGGGATTTTAAATAGTTCGCAGCCAGAAGTAGTACATCATGTCGGTAAAGAATGAGCGGAAAGACGTATGTGCGCACGCCTCCCCTCTACCCTTCAAGGATTGTTTCTTTCGAACGTACCAGTCGACCGTGACTTCGACCTTTGACTATATCTCCAACCAGTTCTTTTCAAGCTGAAAACCCGGTCCGAACCACACACCGGCAATCCGAAGCGGGCCATCCGTCCTGCTACAGAGAGCAAGAAGTGTGTCGGCGCCTCTCCAGGTCCCTAACCGTAGACCGCGCGACTTGCTCCTGTTTATTTTGGGCTCCGTGATCTTTTCGTACTGTTTGAGTTCTATCTTTCACTGCTACGATGTCTCGGAAGCATGACACAAAGACGGTGATGTCATCCGCGAACGCGGATCCTCCAGGTAGAGCGATACTGCACAAAAACGGACTTGTTTCTCACGCCTTAACTTGCGAAGTAGCGCCTTCAAGACGTAAAGCAGAGGAGACAGCGGGCAGCCGTGATGCAAGGGATGGAAGATCGCGAAGAATTCCGAACGCTTTCCGTTTACTCGTGTGACTGCAGTCATCGCACGGTGCAGTACGGAGATCCATTTGTGGAAGCCCGGTGGTCCTAGAACGCGATAGTCGACCCCATTGAAAGCTTTGGACTCATCCAAATTAATCAGCGCGGCTGTTGGGTCGTCTTCCATCCCTCCCTTTAAGATTGTACAGATCAGATACAAGTAGTTTTAAATCGATCTCCCCATCCACGGATTAGTTTTGCTCAGGTTCAATCAAGTAGCCGATAACAAACTGTAGCCGATTCGAAAGGACGTTGGCTAAAATCTTACGCTCTGTTTTTAGCAGAGTTATGAGCTTGAAGTCGTCTAATTCTTCCCTGCCATGCCTATCCGTTTTCGTCAGCAATGTGATCACACCCTTGGTGACTTGGCCCGGAATGGAACTCTCGTTAAACCAATGGTTACACACATCCGTCAGAATCGATATCAACATGGCAGACAGCAGGCAAAAAGACCAGAAGCGATTACTTGACGTAAGTTGACTTTACTTGTTTTGTTTTCTGCGCATGAGTTAATTAAACCTTATAGCGGTGAAACATATATATAAGCTTATTTTTTCGGAACCAGAGTAAAATTAGAAAGTCATGGACAGGAATTAAATTTTCAATTAACAGAAATGAGAAAAATACATGTTTTCATTACTTGTTTCGAATTCTTTTGTGATGAATTGAAAACGTGTTATTATACATTCAGATAAATTGTCATTTAACGTTTAATAAAACGTACACGAACATATGATATCTGAAATGATATTAATTTATTTTGATGCTAAAAAAAAATCTTAAAAGAATCGATTAATATATAAATTCTTTGAAATAAGTTATAATGAGTTTTAAAGTTTATGGCGTTTTTGCTTTCATTGTAAATAATTCTATAAATAAAAAATAAAGAATATATTCGCAATAATGAATTCAATTGCGTTATGATTTATCAAGTGTATGTGTGTTTCGCGTCTATATGTGACTCATATATAAGTGTGTGTTACTACTAGTACATACAATATTGGAGAAAAAACAAATAGCATATGCAATCTAAAGTTATTATTTTTAAATATTTACAAAAATCATTTTCTCCTTTTCGTATACATGTAAGCAGTTTTATATTTTGTATAAAGAAAAAAATGTACTTCATCACGATTCAAAATTTTAAACTAATTTGAGAAAGGTTTAAGCTTGTAATATAAGATAGAAATATAAAATTTATTTCAACTTATTAGGAAATAATGTATGTTTTAAAATATTGACGATTTCTGAATTACGTACACCGAATTATCTTAATACTAGCAAAGATACCCGTGCTTTGCACGGAGCTTTGTTGCGAACTCGGGTACCAAAATCTGTGGGCACCTTTCCAGTAAGTTGATGTTGTAAGAGCAACGATTGCATAAGGTGATTAACATTTTAACTACCTCTTGTAGTGACTGAAATTCAATCAGGAACTTCACAAAACATTTTCATCAAAAAGGAAGGTTACTTGATGTTACATAGTACATTTTTCATTGAAGTCATTTTCAACTCTTGCTTAAATTTTATCTTGCACATTCAATACTAAAAACTTACCACAATCAGATCATGTCAGTTTTTCCTCATATCCATTTCTCGAACTTTTCACTAAAGAGCCTCAGGGTAAACTACATTTCTGCTGCTTTGATTTGGAGCCAGAATGTAGAGTTTTTCTGAACTTCCTGTCCGGCTGATGGAGACGTAGAACATACCGTGACTGAAGCAGTCTGATGTCAAGTCTACGCCAATGGTGTTAAATGTCTGACCTTGACTTTTGTTTATGCTCATTGCAAAACACACCTTCACAGGAAATTGGAGTCTCCGGAATTTAAATGGAAGTACTGAGTCCGATGGAACTAAGGGGATCCTTGGCAGTAGAACGGTTTCGCCTTTGTAGGGACCACAGGAAATGGTGGCCTCAAGTACATTGGTGTGCAATCTGGTGATAACACATCTGGTTCCGTTTGTTATTTTTGGCGGTTCCAAGGATCGAAGAATCATGATTGGCGATCCAATTTTGAGATTTAAAATGTGTGGAGGCATTCCAGATATCTCCAAAGAGTTTAAAAACTCCACAGGGTAGTGAACAGCTTCATATTCATTAGTAGCTGAATCAACTGACTTGTATTGCTTTGTGTCTCCTGGAAATTCATCCATTATTGAATTGTTCAAATGATTCACATTGCTGTTTAATGGCGAAATAATAGCCCTCTCAGCAAGTCAATCCGGTGATTTTCCATTGTTTTGCAGGTCTGGGTACACTTTGTCTTTCAGTTGCTTCTGATTACCGACACATTTACCAAGCGCAGTTGGAATCTTAATTGTGTCAGGTGAAGAAGTGATAGGAAACTGACCATTACCGATTTGGAGAAGCAATTTTGAGAAGTCTGCTGCAGCTGTGTTATCAGAGATATAGGCTCTCATATTAGTAGTCAGTCTCTTCACTATAACGTGCCTCCAGAGATAGGATTGTTTCAAACTTGCATTGACAATGTTAGCCCTTGTGCCATTTTTAACCACTGGGAGGATTTGACGGAAATCGCCGCAAAATAAGGTTGGAATGCCACCCATGGGATTCTTGTTTCCTGTGATGTCTTGCAGTGTTCGGTCAATTGCTTCATAAGCACTCTTGTGCGTCATTGGGGCTTCGTCTACAATGATTGCAGAGGTGTCTCTAATTACATTTGCCAAGGCTGAGTTACCAGTAATTTTGCAAACTGGCTGATCCATTCGATGAGTATCCAAGGGTACTTTAAAAGTGCTGTGAAGAGGCGGCCACCTTGTAGTAGAGTAGCAGCAATGCCACTGAATGCTGTTGCAATCACAATCATTCTCATGGATCTAATCTTTGCAAGGATCAAATTGATTACAAAAGTCTTGCCCGTACCACCTGGAGCATCAAGAAACATCATGTTTTTGTTCATTTCACCTTGTGCTTCCAACATTGCCATGAATGAATTGTAAACTTCTCTTTGAGAATCGGTCAGTTTTTCTTGCATATTTTCTGCTTGTAGGGAAGTTCTTCAAGATTATAAGTAACTTCACGTTGATACTCTCTCGCGAGTCTTTCATCTCTCCCTTGCATTGGTGCAGGTAATCCATAGCTTGCCAATGGTTGACCGCACATAAGGAGAACTTTGTCTTCAATTAGACAAAGAGTTTTATTGTAGATGTCCTCATTAAAATCTGCTTCTGGATTGTTAACTTCTTGCCTGTATCTGTGAAGAATGTCTTCAGATATTACATCACGAAAAGCCATCCAGATCTCAAGAGGATTTCTTGGCTCACAGGCTGTTAAAATTATCACAAATAGGCTTCGCAAATTTGAAGGTGATTGAGTGGCACTTGCCTCTCCTACTGCTTGATGCAAGTGATGGTCATTTTCTAGAAGGCCTCGAGCAAGGCACGCTGCTCTGTATGTTTCAAACACCTGACCATTGTATGCTCGCAAATTTTGAAATGAAGTTGGACCAGCAACCTCATTGAGCAACTGGCGTAAGAAATAACACTCCCCTGCTTTTGGACTAATCGTGTAGATTCTCCCAATGCATGGTGCCTTCCATACATCATCATTTTCAGTACCTTCAACTTGTACCCCACGCATTCTTCTCATCCATTTCTTTGTCGATTTGTTCCAAGTGTAAAACTCAGGGACTTCTACGTATTTGAGACCCCTTGCAAAGTCATCCTCATGGCAGAGTTGAAAAAATGCTGTCAAAGTTGTGGCAGGCGGTGGACCTTGGGCTCGTTCCAGAGCAGTATCAGCTGAGAACATGACACGCTGCCCATTTTCAAGATGAACAGAAAGTTGTACAATTGGGGGGAAATGTTCATGGATGGGATGTTCCAATATTCTCCAGGCTGCCTCTGAACTGCCGACATACCTTGCATTCTGGAACTGCTGAATCTCATCCACAATGTGACTTTGTACTTGGCCTTGTTGGTTAGCTGCTCCATCAGTTCTTTGTAGTTCAAACACTGCTTGATCACATCCTTTATTCACGTATTTGAGGACATATTTGATGCTTTGGATCGAGCTGCAAATTTCTACGTTAATGTGAGCGTTGAACTGCTGAAGGAGGACCTTGTTGTACGGAACAATCCACTGGTTTGTTATTTCTTGATTAACATACCGACCATTTCTCTTCATCCTTATTGTACCAGTCTGGCCTCCATCTTCTGGTTTTCTTCGCCTGTACTTGGGGTAAGAGTCTTGGCCTTGCTTGGTACACTGAAGAAATTCTTTTGGGTATTTTTTGGAACATTTGTTGTCAATCATACATGGACAATTTGGATTAAATGGTCCACAAGGTCCATGCACCATATGTGCCATCACTTTAGCATGAAGATCAGGATCTTCCTCTTTGTCAGGGATCTCTGCAGATATGCAGAGATCCATTTTTTCTGGTAGAAGTTTGTCCTCTGGGGCCTGCCAGGTGAGGATGTGTGCATGCGGCAGTCCTCTTTTTTGATATTCAATACTGTACAGGAAAGCCCTCAACCTGCCAAATCCTCCCTTTTTAATAAATTCAAGTAACATTTTTAGCTTCTGCCTGAAAACCCTGGCAACAATATCTGGACGATCCTGAGGGTCTTGCTCTTGAAGACAATTTTCTGTAATTTCTGTCCACTTTGGATTTGTTGTGAACATGATGAAGAGGTCGGCTCGGCCCATTCGCCGAACATATGCCATGGCATCACTTTGACGCTCAAACATGTATCGAGGGCCTCCTGTATAAGTTGCCGGAAGTACAACTCGTTGACCAAACTGTTCTGGATTCCCATCCTCCCTAAGAATTGAATCTCTCAAGTTGCTATAATTGTCAGCTCTCAGGGTCTGTTGCTCACGCCTCAGGAACTGTAAACGTTCTGTTTCAATCTTGCAGTACACATCCACCAGCCATTGTTGAAATAGCCTTCGGTACCAGAGAAAATAGTTTCCAGGCCGAGTCATTAAATGGTACGAAAAAAATTGCTGTTGGGTAACTTTTCGCCCATTGGATGCCTTCATGTAGATGTTGTAAGATGGAGAACCATAGGGGTACATTAACGGGTACATTAAAGTATCGTAGAGGGGATGCAGTTCGGAGATCCATTTTAATGTATCATTTCTAAAACGCAAGACAATATCCCGGTTAGCTGTTGGTTCATTCTCCATTAATATTCCAATCTCATACGTTGTTGTTGGAGCATTGAATCGCCGTGGATGCTCTTCTTGCGGCCTTCGGTCTTCCCTTATGACAACTTTATGTTCTACCAAGTGTTCTTCTTCAATCCTCTCCTTTGTTTTCAGTTGACAAATAAAGCTGTTGTTCTCATGTAAAAATTCAGTCAGACTTTGGAGAATGTCTCTATTGAGTCTACTGTCACGTCCCCGATTGTGTAGTTCCTCTTCCAGACTATCCAAGAAGTAGACTTGAATAAACTTTGCTGTTTCATCTTCAGGTGGTAAAAGACTCCCAATCTGGTGGCAAACCTGGCCTCGAATTCTAAAAGAAGGATTCCACCCATGTACTGCCGCAATTTTGTGACCAAATGATGTCATTGCAAAACAATTGTTATAACTGCGTAGATTTTGCAGAAAATCTTTAGAGATGGGACCATTGCCGGAGAGCAAATCTTGAAGCAACTGAGGCAGTGGTGGAAAGCTATCAAGCACAACTTTGCCAGAAGAACAACAACAACCAGGGGTTTCTCCTTTAAATTTTACAGCTGAGCAATGTTGACATACTTTGTCCATTTTTCCTATATCAGCTGTAGTGAGAGAGTCATTTTTGTTGTAGAGCAATCCTTTTCTATTGCAGTGTTCTATTTCATGGTGTCTCAAAGCAGTCATTCGTTGTCTAGCTGCCTCGTTTTCTGTCAATTGCTGGGGCAAAGTCATACTCTCTCTCCATGCAGCCTCTCGTTGTTGCCCTTGGTATAGGCGAAAGCTTCGTTGGGTTTCCGATTCATTCTGATGTCGTTGAGCCACTCTCAACTCACCTTGTGTACGTCTACTTACCTCATATAATTCATTCGATCGTAATATTGCTTCTCTTTCCAGTGCATATCTTTGCCTTTCTTGAATTTCATCTTGTGATGAATTTAACCGCCTTACAGCATGTCTAGTTCTGTCAGCTTCACGTTGGGTTTCTCTTTCCAAATCTGACAGTCTTGCTCTCCTTTCTCTTTGACGTATCCTGTTAAGTTCTAGACGTCTTTCTCTATCTGAATTGTTTTCATTGGAGCGAATTGCAGCAACTCTTAGTCTATTAGCTTCCAATCTTTCCATTCTTTCTTCCTCACTTTCGTTTCTACTTCGTTTGGGTGGCATAATTTCGGTTTTAAACGGAATTGTTTAACGATATTAATGATTGTAAATTAATTAAGCGTAAAGGAAATGTATACTAACTGAAATGGACGAACTATAAATAATATTTCTGAATAGTACAATTATAAACAATTATATTGTACCTATTTACTATGCCTCCCCACGGGACAGAGTTAGACACCAGGGTCGTTTTTTAACGTGGAGAAAAGGTACAAAAATAAAAATTGTCTCAGTCGTGAAGGATTTCTCCTCCACCGAAAGAGAACAAGAAAATGAAGTGCAGCATCTGAAGAACAGATACTACACTTTGATCTTGACCAAAAGGAATGAATAAAAGCGACCTACGTGTGACTCATTACTTCCGGGTGTAAACTTCACAGTCTAAAAGTAATAATTAAAAAAAAAAGTAAATGTAAAATAAATGTAATACCAACTTAGGTTAACTAAGTAAACAGTACAATTAAAACAGTTCTATTAAAACAAATAATTACTAAGATCTAGGTAATTGTTAGTCTCATTGTTATGGTTTTAAAGAAAAAAATGTGTAAAAAAAAGTTCTGCTTTTGTGAGTACGTGTATTTCTTTTAAATTACATAACCTTTTTATTTTATTATTTATATCTCTTTTAAATTTATATATTTTGTTAGTAAACTGGAAGAAATTCAGTTGAATAAAACCTTGTTCGTGTTCTTTACGTTAAACTCATATTTTTATAAAAGGTTCATCCGGTTTAAAGAAAGCACTAAGTTTAAATAAGACTGGAAATAACTAATTCAATATATAAATAGAAAAATGAAATAAATATAAGCTTTAAGTCTTAAGATAGTAATAATCAAAATGTAATAAATTATTTGTAGTTCAAATCTATGATAAACAGGCTTTCGAAATAGGCTCGACCAGAAAGATTAAATTGGAACGAAATTATAATCTCCGTGCCATTTTCAAAACAACCCCACAAAAGTAACGATATCCTGCAGTTGGTTAATTTTTTTTTTTTTTTTTTTTTTTTTTTTTATTCAATTTTCACCCCAAACAAGGCACAGTGCCACTTTGAAGCAGGGGGCTACTATAATGACAATGGTTGTAAGAAAAATGTAAAAGAAAATGCGCTTATCTGTTTATTTTGACCTGTTTTATTTAATTAAAAAAAAATGGCTATAACTGGAAGAGAGCGTTATGTTTTGGGGGTTGTTTAAAAAATAGAATGGAAATAAAGTTAGTTCCGTTTTAATTGTGTTTAATTGCGGCAAGCGCTAACAAAATCGAAAAATCACTGTTTACATTCGAAAATGTTAACTTTTATAGGTTTACAGGTTTGCTGACAAGGCTGGGGGTGTTTAATACAATTATTTTACTAAATTGATTTTTTTTCATTTAAAAATAAAATTATTTATTTTTTAATAAAGTTTTATTTTAAAATATTTGTTTTTGTTTATTTATATAAAATTACGATAGTTGAATTGTATTCTTTCAATTATATTGGCAAGTAAAATATAAAAGATTAAAACGGAACGAAATTGAAATTTCCATTACATTTTCAATACAATCCCAAAACATAAAGCTTTGCTCGCCAATGAATTGTTTTGATAATATACGTAAAGTGAAATAAATCGAATATAAAATTAAATGAAAATATATTAAATAATTAAATGTTAAATAGATTTTGTAAATAGTACAGTTGAAATGATTAGAATATTTCCAATATGTAATAAGGTCGAGGTAATTAGTTAAAGAAATTTAATATAATGTGATATGCAAATGAGCATAAGTCATTCGATATGGGGGTGGTTTGTAGACTAGTATATAAAGAAATAGGCATAGATTCTTATGTCTCCTATAACAGAAACATCCTAAAATGGGTTCTAATGTTTCTCTACCAGGAGAGATCTACCCTCTTACCTCCTTTATATTTCGTTGATGATGGAGAGCTGTACACACAGACAGAAACACACGAACCCTATTACTTTATAAAAATATAGATTAAACAATATTAGATGGAGAAAATCTGTTCTATTTTTATAACTTTTTTATACAAAATAAACAGTTAACGATAAAAATATACTAGGATATTTAAATTAAACTTTCCAAACCATATTCAAAAATTGCAAATTAAAACAAAATTAAATAGTTTTGAAATAAAACAAATCAAAACGGAAAGTAAATAAATTGCGATAAAAGTCAAAAAGGTGGAGCGAGTCAGGGTTAGGGTTAGGGTTAGAGCTGAATGGCGTAGAAAAGTGAGGGCGGAAGTTGGATTAGGGTTAGGGTTGGTATTTATTTGCTCTCCCACCGAGAAAATTGGCCACAAGACCGATTTTTAATGTGAGGGATGAAGGTGAAATGGGGACCGACTCCCCGGGGAGTAGGGGAGCTGGATAGTGACAATTGGTATGAAGGGTTGCCCCTGCATTGAGCAAGGTCTTATATGTGTGGGTTTCCCCCACATATGGTCTTTGCGTGAACTTTGGTGTCCAGCCCCGCAGGGGGGGCGAGCTCAGTGGCGTAGAACAGTGAGGGCGGGAGTTGCGATTCGCTCCGGGCGGCGAAAGCCAGTTGGCAGCGTTTTGATTGAAACAAAATAGAAAATTAAGCTTATTAAAATAATTTAAAAAAACTAATAAAAAATCTAAAAATTTTATACAAAAATTAGTTTTTAAGGTCGTAATATGTTTTGTGTTTTATGTCTATAATACGGATTTTAAATACTTGATTGTAAATCCATAAAAATAAATATTTTGAGAACTTTCTAAAATTTTGAAGGTTACCAGATTATAAACGGTCAGGGGATGGGGCGGGGGCAAATCTTACGATCACTTCATTGTGGAAAAATGGTAGCTGGAGAACTATAGCGATACTTACGTTGTATTTTATATTTGACGCCTGAATAAAACATTTCCATTTTAAAGTGTAATTCAAGGAATTGAAACTTCGATAATAGGTTTAGGAATCGACACCAAGAGTGCCAACAAAAAAATTGTAAGCCTAAAGAAAACACTACAGACTTATTTCAAAACATTTATTGAAAAAATCAATTCAGGAAACTTAATTATATAGTAAAGCTGACATCTATTCAATGTAGCCGCATTCAGCCTCAATCACCGCCTTGATACGGATCTGGAACTGGGAGCATGCCTTTTCCACAAGCACCGGCGGGAGATCGGCAAATACTCAGCGGATGGCAACGGTGTTGTGGAAGAGCATGTTGGCGATGTACGACCAAACGAAGTAGTCCAGCAGACTCAGGCCAGGGAAGAACGTGAGCCAGTGAGAGAAGGGTAAAATTTGTAGCACTCCTTATGAAGCCAAGCCTGAGTCTTTTTGGACTTGTGAGCCGGCGCCAAGTCCTGCTCCAGACTCAGGGTCTGCCAGCAGCCACCTGATTGTACTAGGGGATCCCCACACTCTTAAGCACATCCAGGTACACTTTGGTGTTGACTTTCAAGCTGACTTTGAAGATGTGAGGTGGCATGATGTGGCCCTCACTTAAAACCACACCAAAAACGATAACCGTGGCCGCCCAGTGAGTTGAACTGAGCCCTCAAATGGTGAACGATCCGGATTAGCATTTTAAGGGTGCTGGCAATAATGCTATTGTCATAACTTGGATCGGTAGAGATCATGAATTGTAGAACGATGCATCTCCGATCTCGCTCGTTGAACATTGTATCACTTTCAGACATAATAGAAGCCTCTTATAACCTTTGGGGTTTGTACACAACTGGCTAACTAGTAGATAGTCTGCAGCAAAAAAAGAAAACCGGTTTTTATCAAACGGAAATGAAATTATGTCGTCTTTTCTAGGCCGAGAATTTTATCGTCGCAACTTTAGTAAAATATTTCTTTCGTATTGAGCTGCAGCAGACAAAAAGGGGGAAGTATTTTAAATTTGAAATTCTCGTCTTAACAATAAGTAGTCATGAATAGATTTTCATCGACAACAAAAAACATTATTAGCAAATTATATGTAGTATTAGAATATTTATTTATATTATTTTATATATGTGCATGACATTTTATGTAAATATTTTCAGTAGTTACTTCGACAGTGCTCGATACATAAGTAGAGATAGTAAGTTTTGAAAAAATATATATGAGAATTAAGATACAGATAGTTTCCGCATTTCACCCCCTCTCCATGGATTTGTCAAGTTATTGCAATAGCCTGAAAAATCCATGCGAGGATGAAACGTAGGAAATTATTTATAGCTTAATTGCCATATATATATTTTAAAAACACGCACACATGATATACACACACACACACACACACACATATATATATATATATATATATATATATATATATATATATATATATATATATATATATATATATATATATAGTGTTTCTAGAAGTAAACTTAATATAGAAGAAAAGACCAACATCTTAGGGAGTGCCACATGAACAGTTACATTAGGAATTTTTGCCACGTTTAGGCCTCAAGTGCCTCCCTCTTCAACAACGTAAAAAGAAGAGCCACTAATTTAATAGGCATTTCATGTCTTTCCGTAGCCAACATATTGAATATTGTTCTTGTTTTACAAGTGCTTCTACGAAAGATGCATCGACCTAATTTCACTCAGCATAAATATCCTCCTCCACCTTTCAAGCAACAAATCCTCATTATTTCACTATAGCCATCCCTAGATTTTAGAAAGTTTTCAAATGTAATATCTTATTTCCTCGACCAGCTTGCATTTAGAATGCCGTATCTCTTTCTAATTCCCCAACTTTAAAAACATGGAGGAATTTAAATGTGGTGTGTACAAATATCTCGCTGCACAACTACCTATTGAAGTACGCTTATTAATCATGCCCCAAATTCCATGTAACCCTAACGTGCTTTGTTTAGGTTGAATACAAAGACAGTGTTAAATAACTTCAGGTTAAATCACAAGTTACTGTTTTCCTAATCGGACAATCTTGTTAGTTCTTTTAATGTCTGTAAAAACTCATAACGTATGTACCAACATGTAGTGGCTTAACGTATTATCATTTTCTGTACTTTCCCTCCAGGATGTTAGACCCAAGATCAGATGTGTGTTTAATGAAAGTTTTTTTTTCTGTAGAACAAGCTGGATTCGAACTTGGCATGCCCATGTTTTCAGTCCGTGTTGTCATCCACTGTTACACACAATTAGCATCTATTATAATAAAGTCGTGTTCCTGCCTGTTAGTTTTTCTGTTCGCAATCTCACTAATATATACAAGGTACACATAATTGTACACATATATACAATATATACATATGCGCACGTGTATATTACAATGCGTACCTTGTGTACACATTGTAATATATACAAAAGGTACACTGTTTTACAAATTAATGTTTATACTGAAAACCAAATTTTATGCACTTTTATTCCTGCACAATCTCCATATATTCTATTTATTCATAAAAAGTTTATATTCAAGGAGTAAAATAATGTACATATTATATTAAGAAAATCTTCTTTTAGTAATTACTTGCAATTGTTTATTGTAATCGAACGGTTTTAACCGTTCTATTTAAAAATATTATATTTAGATGCTTTATTTTTTTTTTATTTAATTGATTTAAAATTTAATGTAATTTTAATTATTATTCCCGACAACAGTTGCGTTTAAAATGGAAGTTAGTTTATTTATTATAGTCATGAGAGTTTCCCCTTTAAGCGATGAGAATTATTTTCCCCTTATTTTTTAAGACAAAAACTGGCTGTGTTCTATGTTTCCATGAATCCAAAATGTGCTTTACTTTCAGGAAAATCGTAAAAAGTTAGGGTATCTTTATTAGTGATTAAAACCTCTGGCCGGCAACGTTTTAACCTGGCAACGCCGGGCATATACAGCTAGTATTTTTATATACCAACATGCAAAAGCTGTAATGTAAACCGACCTGCTCTCAAACTCCCACCTTAAAAATACATCTCTAAATCTGACCACTCATCTGAAGAACACCTTACTCCTCAGCGATAATGTACCTATTTGCAGTTAAAAATACTTAATAGAGATAGACAGCCATTTTTTGTTCCAATCATAACAGTCGGTACTAGGGTAATTTAAGACCCAGATTTTTGTAAATGTCCGACAAGTCTCGACGAGAAACTTACTCTGTAATGTACCTAGCGTTGATCAAATTGATCAGCCAATCAAAAAGTGACAACAAGCGTGATTTGTCAATAACAAGCCAATCAGACGACTTCTTAATAAATTAGAATAATTTCTTTTTATGTTAATCCGTCATAACAATGGAACAGCCTACGACAATAAATTTAACCAGTTTAGATATAATATTACAGGCGCGGAGTAAGTCCAGAAATATTTTCAAGAAAACAAGTCATTAGTGTCGAAAACACGTGACAGGAAGTGCAGAGTATAAAAACGAGCTTGTTTGCAATGATTTCGATTGGAGTTGCACAGACCCTAAACCTAAACCCTAAACCTAAACCCTAAACCTAAACCTAAACTAGTCCAAATCAAACCCCAACCACCCCCAACAAAATAAGGCGTAAGGTGCAATACTACCTTGGATTTAAATCCTGCACGGAAAATATGTCTCTACTTATGTAGACAAAAATAAAACAATTTAATCATGGAATCTATGTTAAGTTTTAAAAAAATATGTTGTTAGACTTTGTTTTATTATAATTGTGATTAATATCCGATAAATGTTATTTTATGCTTCCTAGTTTTTGTTTTTTTCTAATTTTATCCTTTTTTTTATTCTAGCACTTTTAGATTTCATCGGCGCTTTATATATATATATATATATATATATATATATATATATATATATATTGGCAGTTTACGTCAGGTGCCGAACTCGGACGGACATTTATTAAAATACGGTTCTTAAAGTGCAGCAGTAATCAGCAGGCAGTTATCACATTATCTTCCCCCAACTACCATGCAGAATCCCACTCATACTAGACAGACGTATCTTACGGAAATGGTTAAGAAAAAATCGAAATTTCTTGTGTTTACGATTTCATAGAAATGCGTCGTAAATAGCGAAACTCTGTAAAATTCCGAAACTAAATTGCCACCGAAATAATGTAAATTCAAGACATTAAAATAATGCTCCAAGCATTCTGTTTTATTCATCTGAAATCCATTTTTATTTGAAAGCAGATAAATACGAAACTTAAATTAGTCATATCAAAATTACCAACGACAGTTGGACAGCAGACAGCAACAAAACGAACGTTAAGAGAATAAGTGCACACAATATTTCTTGGATTCGATTTGTCGAAAATGTATTTCGATTGAAATAATACAACGTTTTTGCATTCGTAAAACATTTTTCGTGGATGCTGAATAATTATGCTATTCATATGATGTGCAAAACGATTCCGAATATCGCATTCTTTGAAACACATCCTAATAGCCATGTTTAAAAGAAACAGTATTTAGATGTGGCACTAGGCCGAGTGTTGAGGAAATTCAGCTCCACCGACGGAGGAATTTCTTCTGGTATGAAAATAACTGAGAACAAACATGACGAAATTCTAGTGTAAGGAGTCTGCAAGTAACCGTCATATACCGCTCTCACGTGTGATTATGTCACAGATAAGCATGACTACATATTAAAAATAACAGTATTCCAAATCCAAATACAATCCCTGCTGTATGACTATCCAATACTGGCTTATACAAAAATGGTGTTCCGTCTTCAAGTGATGTTGCCTATAGTAACAGCACTATGCTAGATACTCTACCAGACTAAATGCATTCTTATCTTGGAATCCTTTAAGACTAAGTGACTATAATATATGTATATATAGTAGAAGATGTCTTCGGCGTTGCCCGGTATTAAATATAACGTTAAATTCCTTTCAAAATGAATAAAAAAAAAAACGGAAAGAAAGAGAGACATGTGCATGCGAGTATTTTTTCTAAACCATTCACTTCTTGTAAGTAAAAAAATACTCGAGCTGAGATCGAAACCAAAACCTAAAGACAGTGAGTCAAGTACGATAACCATTATGCCAGCTTTACACGTTCTTTAAAAATTGTTTTCAAACCTACTTATTCTTAACATAATGTAAACGATTCGCGCATGCGCAGTTGTTAACAGTTGACAAACATAAAAATTCGATGTCTGCCAAGTACCAATTTTTCAATTTGGATTCGTTTACAGTCCTTTTTTCTCAGATAGAAATTGTTTAAAAAGTGGTCTACATATCTGCATACTCTATATCACAAATTTTAAGTCTGATTTAAAAAGAATTAAAAATCGCTGAGTATATAGGTGTAGAAGTGCCCTCACTCACACGTTCTCACTTGTATGGATATAATAGAACAGATATCATAGTTAACTGAACAATTTGGGAGAGGAAAAATGTTTACGAAGAACGAGTAAATGTGAGCTTGAATAGATTATTCCAATATCTATGAATCTCATATATAATTAAGTGTTAACCTTAATAAGGTTTGTTATTATAAAAAAATAATTATCTGGTTCAGATTTAATTCCAGGTTAACTATATGCCCATTACAAATCGACGTCCGCTCATTTAATTTCTTTTACAATTCGGTCACAATCAAGAAAAAGGAAGGTAGTAGAGGCTAAGAGTTAATAAAAAAAAATGATTATCTGGAAGATGACGAAGACTATGGCAGTATTAAACTTGATCAATCATTGAGCATGTAAGGACAAAACTCTGTTGACATTGTACAAGGTTCCTTCAATAAGTTCCCAGGCTTTTTCGTATGGACACTTTTATTGATAATGCACACATGAAACTCTAGTCCCCTTGAAAGTCATTTTCCCCGGTTGCAATGCACTTGTACAGTTCCAACAACTTTGGAAGGTTCCATGAAAGTTCCCTTGTGTGAGCGTATCGATGACCCTCGTTACAACCCCTTTCATCTCAATTGTCTCTTAACGATAGCATCTAAGGTTTTCCTTGAGTTTAACGAATAAGTAAAAGTCACAGAGAGCAAGGTCTGAACAATACGGAGGGTGAGAAACTGTTTTGATGCTCATCTTGATCAATCTGTCAGAAAGATGTAGTTGTGGACTGCAGCATTGTCTTGGTGAAATGTCACTGACCCGATTTGAAGAATACTGGCCTCTTTCTACGGAATCGCTTCCTGAACTCCGTTTAAAACCTAAACAAAGTATTCCTTGTTGACTGTCTGTCCTGAGAGAGTCCATTGCATTTAGATCATGTCAAAAAAGGGCCATCATAAGTTTCTGGGTAGAAATGCTCTGCCTGGCTTTCTTGTGTCAGAAAGAGCCGGCATGCTTCCACTGGAAAGTCTTTCTGTTGGTTTCTGGGCCATAGTTGTAGATTGTGTGAGCGCGTCAATGACCTTCGTCACAGCCTCTTTCATCTCCTAAGTTATCTCATAACGACAGCATCGTAGGTTTTACTTGAGCTTAGGAGATAACAGAAAAGTCACAGGAAACAAGGTCTGGACTATAGGGAGGGTGAGGAACTGTCTTGATGCTCATCTTATTCAAATAGTCTGTGACAAGGATGGAGTTGTGGATTGCACCCGTTAGGAGAAATTTCGCGCAAAACTTTTGCATCTTCAGTTCCTCGTGAATAATTGTGTATGCAGTACAACATTAGCATTAATATGTGCACTTATTACCTCTCTGGACATATGATAGTCTTTATCTATGAAATTATTTATTTGGCTAATCAACTCTGGGGTTCTGACTTCCTTTCTCCCCCCTACACCTTTCATCATTACTCAAAGACCTCCTGCTTTACTTGAATCTCTTATGCCACTCAAAAACCGATGCCCGATTCATGCAAGTTGATCCAAAACCAGTCTGAAGCATTGAATACGTTTCTGCGGCATTTTTCCAAGTTTATAATAAAATTTCATTGCCTATCGTTCTTCTCAAGTGTCTACTGTGCCAATCAGGTTTTAGTAGGGTGTATATAAATTCGTGCTGTAGCTGTTCATTTGAACCTGAAATCATAAAAATTGGTCAGTCATCTTATAAGATATACAGCAATAATATAATGAATTCTCAAGTGTCTACGACAATTTTAAATGCATGTACAAAAAGTGTGGAAACTTAATAATGGCACCTCGTATTTGAAGACGCTCAAATTATAATCAGTAGGAAAGCAGCTCCGCTCTAATATATCCATGGCAACAAACAAATTCCTACTTTTGCTAAGGTATTATAACGGTAACAGTTTTATTTTTTTTTGTTTTTTTTTTCGTCTACGGCAAATCATTCGTTTTGGTTTCTTTTATGCCGAATCCGATAATTTTCGAAAAATAGTTTATGCTTTATGTTGTTTATATATTCAAATATTTATTCATGGTGTTTGGTTTGGTTGTTTTGTTTTACGGCATATAAACCCTTTTTGGATTATTCAATATCGAATACGGTATTTTTTAAGTATTTCATGCCTCTCTATATGATCAAAAATTTAATCACGTGTGAGTTTTGTAGTTTTTACGTCATATTAACTATTTTGGAGCTCAATCGTTTACAAAGGATTATGCTTCCACTTTTTTCTATCTTCAAATATTTATTTATATAGTTTAGTTTTTTTGTAGAGAAAAATTATTTTCGTTTTTTGCTTTGCAAAAGATGAGTGAATTTTACAAAGTCAAAAAAAGAACAATAACATAATTATTTAACAAGGAAGACGATATCTTTAGACAGGGAAATACCAGGACAGGAAATAAATGAATCTTTAAAATGCGCTCAGCAATTTCATTAGGGTTCTTAAACCTTTACGCCATCGAGCCTAACTCACTACTCCGACACACATTATATTAAAAATCCAAACAAGGAAAAACGAAAACACCCGTTGTTCGTATTATTTGGAATCTTCGGATATCTGTTCTCATCTAAGTGTAATTTTCTACAACGTTTCGGTCGATAGAAACTCCGACCCTTTTCAGATGTTTCTTGTCGAACTTCTGGATGATTTTTGTTAAACTCGGGAATCTGGATGGGATTTCGAACGGAAAGTTTTATTTATTTCGCGTGGGTAGAATGCCCTCGTTCCATCAGCCATGAATGGATAGAAGTCCTAATTAATTCGCTATTGTATATTTCAGTGTCGAATACTGATGATTGAACCTTAAGCTGTCAGGAGAATATTACTTTACAATTGATTTTTTCCAAATACCCTAACCACTGCGTCACGGGTCCTTGCAAAAAACGTTATAAAAATGACACTCAAGATAGAAATAAATTCCAAATAATACAAATAACCATCGTCATCTAAAAATTCAGAAACGTAACACCCGTTGCTGTCATTTACATTATTCTTTAAATGAATCAACATTTCAATAACTTTTATGTTTGAGGGAGTATGTTTTCCTCTAAGGTTTTCACTATTTTAGCGTTTCGTCACGCCGTCTTTTATTCCATTTTTTTTTTTGTGTTTCAGTTGACCTTTTGTTATCGACAATATTTATGACTTCGCGACCAGAATTAAAAGTTCCCTTGTATTTTGTCACGAGTAATCGGTTCCTTTTGCGCAATAGATACGATACGAAAGACTACTGATGCGAGTTAAATTCAACCAGACTCTCTTAAAAAGAGAAATACATCTTATTGTATACATAGAAGAAATGTCGGGCATTTCTTCTATGTATATTAAGGAGAATAAAATATCCGTTGACAACAAAACTTTTAATAAGTCATATAATTTATATTTTGCTTATTTATTGGAATTTATCAAAACTATAACTTATTTAATTATAAGAAGTAATAAGATGGGTAAAGTGTCAGTTTAATGGATGAAGAATATGACATGAGGATTAAAACTGATGAATGCAATAAACAAAATTTTACAATTGAATTTAATCAGCTATAGGCGGAGCGAAACTATGACGTAACAAGATGCGATTGGACAGGCGAAATTGTCTGCGGAAGATAGTGCTTATAAATAGAAACAATAAATAAACAGTCCAATGTCTACGGGCAACGAATCAACATCCCAACCGGAGAAACTAAAGAAACCAACAGATTGGACATTACCAGTATACAACTTCCTCGGACCAGGAACAGACCTGAAAAAAAGACGCCAAACCAGTAAACAAACTCGATGAAATAGCTAAAATACACGATTACGAATACGCCGACCCAAACATAAGTACACGAGACGCTGACGACAAATTCATAAAAGGAGCAATACATGAAGGACTACTTGGCAACCTGGCGGCCGGAGTAATACGTGGAAAGCAACTACTCGGTCTGAACCAGTATTTCCGTAAAACTAAAAGAGCTAGAGAAGAATCAAATACTAGCAGAAGTACTAGTAATCTTAGTAATACTGGGCCTGCTAGCAAAAGTAGGATGGAAAATGATATACCGACAATGGAAGCACAGACAGCTCCAGAGGATACAACGGTAGGAGGAGGTGGAAGGTTCACGGGGACAGCGATCGGAACGATCAAACCCAACGGATCAGTGGACTACTCACGTAAATATACCTTCAAAAAAAGATTTCGAAACGTACTCAAATCTGACAATATGAACGATCAAGCGATACACTTTGAAGCATCTAAAAAAATCACACAACGAAATAATCAAACAAACTGGAACCAAATACTATTAAATGGTTTTGGACAATCCCGACATTATATGATGCCATATCATTTAACAACATGGGTAGAACAAATAGAATCAGAAGCAGCATTCACTATGGCTACAACATTCGGAGTAGAAGCAATACGAGTATTCATAGACGACATAGTATGTCAAGAAATAACAAACAGTAAAGGAGAAACTAGATATATACCATCACCGGTACCTAAATTCTACTTATACGAGGACTACGGAAAATGCGTCGGATTCGGAAATTTACTAGATATCTCACATATACCAAACCGAAACTGGGTAGATTGCGAACCAGTAGAATATGAAGCAGCAAAACTACCAACATACACATACCGTTACTGGATGCCAGCAGGACTAGAAAAAGGCATATTCGATAAATATATATCACCCGGCAAAGAAGACTTCATTTTAGATGCAAAAAAACTACATGATTGGCGAAGAATGTGGATGAGTCCAAACTTCCACGAACTACGATAAGGGGATGTATATTCTTTTGAATGGAAAAATAAAAGCTTACAATACAAACCGTTAGTGAATGCATACGTGAACAAAGGAGTCGTAGTGAACAACGCAACATTAAGGTCAGCAGGGACGTGGGGTGACAAGCACTTAAAAAACGGTTGGGATGGTGGCCTAGATATATCAACGGGATCCGAACAATTATACACTAATTGGGAAGACTGTTACGAATAATTAAATCATGAGGACACAAGAAAAGCAATGCGAAAACAACATGACGTGGACATACATCTCACTGAACCTTCTGACCTGGCTTCAAATGCCCCACTTACTTGGAAACCGGACGGAGGGCCAGGCAAAAAAAAAAAACACACACAGGAATAACAATAGCAGGAGGAAGAAACATATTAAATGACGAAATACTTACAACGGAGGAACCCCACCACTCCTTTTACTACACACACCCATGGTAATAGAAGCGGAAGGATCAAGCCCACACTTCTTCACTTTCAATATCACGTACGAAATGGACGTGCACTTACTCTATGAACAATTTGAACATCCGCAAAAAATAATAACATGCTCAAGTACTGCACTTAAACAAACAATGACAATGAAAGACGAAAGACTGCCTGTTAACCTATTAACCCAACCTAACCGACACTTGACAGGAACAACTGTCAAACGACGAGTATATGCAACAGCAAACCACTTCCAAAAGGATGCTGGGATTATGTTAGACCAAATGACTTCACGATATATCAACGGATAAACAGGATGTAAATGGACAGGTCAAGTACCACTTGACCTTGCTGACGTCAACGCCACCAGAAAAACTCCATATAAACCAAGCAAACTTTCAACCAACACTAGTCACAATCCATCGCTAGACAACTCCACGTCAAACGAAATGGCTACGAAACTCCCAACATTCAACGTTATCGAAGACAGCGACGAACCGAAATATCAGCAATTTAATACGTAATACGGCTTACCAAATAGCTCTACAAAACGTAAAATTGAAAGAATATAACTGGGTCTACAGATTCAGATACGAAAAAGAATACCACTGGGACAGACCAAATTTAGAATTAAAACTAAGCGAAGTGCTAAGATGCGATAAACCAGATGCTAACAACAAACACCTATTAAACATCCTTAACGGACACCCATGCATAGTCATTTACGACAGCGGTTGCCAAAAGATACAAGGAAGAGAACACTTCCACATAATTTCTCTCCATGACAGACACCCTGCTAAACTTTACGCCTTCAAGGAACTAAAGAAAGGTCTGATGGAAGCTGGCGACCACAACTCTATAGCAACATACATGGCAGCTGAAAGATCAAAAACACGGTACGGCTGTCGCAGTCAAACGCTGGAAAACAAGTGAGATGTATCAATAATATAACCACTGAAGCGCAAAAGATGCTATTCGATATAATAAATGAAAAGACCTCACACAAGCGGACTCAAAAACATAGATACAGTACGCGCCAAGAAGTACAAGTTCATAAAGCAAATTTTTGAACATTGCCCAGGAAGAGACATCAGCGACCTCGTACATTTCTGCGAGGGAGCAGGATCAGAATACCAACGAGATTTTCAATACATCATTGAAAATACTCAAAGTATAAATAAACTAATACAAGAAATTGCCACAGAGGTGAATATTTAAGAAATGAATATCCCAATATGGCGACAAATCAAAAATAAATTGGATTACTTTAAAAACTTAGAAGGAAATTTATATTGGCCAGTAAAAGAAAGTCTCGGAATCTACGAAGCATGGTGCGACCACCACCGACTCAATCAACAGGAGATAGGAAAGCAACTATTTGACGTGTGTCATAAGGTACTACCGAAAATAAATGCATTCCATCTCCAAGGATCGGCAAACGCGGGCAAAACTTACAAATTAATTTCAATACGTGAAGGAATTGTAACTTACGAAGGAATGAGATGCAGAGACCAAGACGCATTTACACAGACGAGCTTCAATTTTATAGTCATAACGTTGACCAAGCAAAAGTAATCCTAGAGGGCGGTACTACTCATGTCAATGTGAAAAACAATCCCGAAAGACTAATGAGAAGAACACCCTGCCTCTCAACGTCCAACACAGATCCGTGGCTTACAATTCCAAACGAAGAACCCAACTTGAAGGCGCGAATGCCCTATTACAATATGCAATCACCAATGACAAAACTGAAATATTGGGGAGCAAAAAAACTAACTCCTAGAATGTGGATCATTCTATGGAAAACGTACATAGAACAATGGGAAAACAAAATATACAACATAGACCAAATCGACCAGATATGTCCGATCCCATCCCCCAAAAACCAGTTTCGTCGAGGAGGACTTTCTAACACCAACCAAAAAATTATATGAAATAAAACCAGCATTACAAACAGAAACAATTGCACTCACGGGCACAGAACCCGACGACCAAGAACCACCAGGATATAAATCACTAGGAGGATGCTACCCAGGACAAACATTACCAATGCCCAGTCCATGTGGACCAGAAAGAGAAACACAAGAACCAACACAGGACCCAGACGCAGCAACGGACTCAGAGCTACTATCCGTGTTAACCCAGAAATCACACACAAGTAGATGGCGATCGCATGTACCGTACGATTCCAGTGAGGAGGAAAATCAACCAACACAACCCACAATGTACAAACCACAACCAACATCCCGACCAATACTGAGCAGCATACAAAACAAACCCACACAACCCCCCCCCCAATAAAGATCCCGAAGGTCGTTATTTTTTTCTAGTGACTCTGAGTAACATTAAACAATTTTAACAAACTTAAAAACTGTAAATACATTAATAATTTTTCCCTCCGTTAAAAAAGATAAATAAATTCACTTGTCTTTAATTAAAAAAAACTTTTATTTTTAGCATGATGCTATTATGTGCATGATTAGTAAATATTACTTCACCGGCGGCGACATAAAGTGGAGAAATCAAAACACCGGCGGCGATAAAGAAGGCGAAACAATATGACAGTAAGTACAAAAAGGCGAAACTATAGCAACGGTAAGTGGATTTTTATAATATAAATGATTTCGCCGGTATTAGTATATATATGTATTTGGAGGCACCCTCTGGCTCCGGCGGTCACACCGTATTCTATTATATTCTTACTCTTTCTACCTCTCCAAAAATAGGTCAGGTAAAGTATGGGAGGAGGGTGTGTCGCCACCTCCCTTCCATACCCCTTACCATTTTAATATTCATAGTGGGGTCATTTCCTATGATGCATTGGTTCGCGAATTCTAGTGAAAGAACTGGTCGGCAAAATTATTTCCTCATCGTCTCCTTCAGCTCTTCTCTAAAATCATTAAATCGCTTATCTTATTTAACGATAGTCCACAACCCGAGTGATACTAAATCTTTTTTCAGACTAACAGTATGTATTTAGGCAGATAGCAGATATCGTGAGAACCACATACCACACACTGAACAATTTAGGTAAAGCTAATGTGACAGACCTTGATATATCCAAAGGCTTTGATATGGTCTGACATAAAACGCTTCTCATAAAAATGCGTTCGTGCGCAATCATTAGGCAAATATATACGATCAGATCTGTTTTAGTCACAGGACAGATCCAGGCGGAGATTTATAGCCATACATATAAACAACATGGTTTTAATGCGAGTGTGTCTCTTGGCTCGATCTTTGAACTTTTATTAATCCTCGTTTTCATAGATGACCTTCCTAATGAAAGTGCGACATTTTCTGATAGCAGCACACACTATTCTCTAAATGTGCGCAACACACTCACATATCCAAGGTGATGGTTGTAACCTTAGAAAACGAAGTTCAATCTAAAATATAACTGAGACCTTAATGAAATGTACAATTTAATGATGAAAAAACAAAGCTTCATTCTTTTAATAATTATACGAAACATTTTCAACCACCGATTGTGATAATTAATATACCTTAACCGTTCAAACTTCTCAACAAAATATTCACGGTAAACATGAATTCTAACAAATACATAGAAGGCATTGCCTAGGCTGCTGCAAAGAATGTGGCTGCTTTTACCATGTTAATCATACATCTATCAGTACTCTATATTTCTACAAAGCCGCTAAGTACTCAAGCATTGAGTATTGTTGAAACATCTAGCCTGATGTACCAACAATAGTTGGTACATCAGGCTAGATGTTTCAACAATACTCAAAGAATCTGTCTCCTCATCGCAATGATGATTTCCTCTGCTTGCTTTATAAATACTTTAACTGAATATGCCTCGATGAACTTGCTGACATTTTGTATTATCGAGGCAAATACCAACCGACCCAATAATCAGAACACATACGCTGTAAAGATTCGCATTTTACTTTAATGCATTATTTTGGTGAACTAGTAGCCATTAGAATTTCATTCCTCTATTCTTTACTGTGCTTTCTTTTTTGTGAAATAATAGCTATTAGAATTTAGCCTTTCTTACTTTAGTGCGCTGCCGTTTGTTAGAAATAAATGTATTCCAAGTAAAATCCAATTATAAAATATAAGTAACTGAAATAGCATAACAATTTGTCGCTTATGTTAAATTTTATGAATAATTAAAGACGTTTTTATTGGTTAAAATTAAATTATCTTTTGCTATTATATATATATATATATATATATATATATATATATATATATATATATATATATATAATACTTCTCGCGGAAAGACAGAACTTTAAAAAGCCAACGTTTTTGCAAATGAAGAACAAATTTCGAAACAACTCTTTCGAAAAAGATTTTAGACCAAAGCTAAGTGTTGATTAAACTGTACTTTATTTGGATATATATATATATATATATATATATATATATATATATATATATATATATATATATATATAGTTTAAAGAAGCTTTGAGTAAAAAAAAATGTAAAGATAAAGAATGCAGTTTAATGTGAATATCTCTGAAGAAAAATCTTTAATTTTCAGTGACCGTTCAAGTCCCAATGGCAGTGTACGTTATTTGGTCAAAGTAAAAGTGAGAAAGTACAAAGTTTGTAGATGAAATTTGACCGCATTTTCACAATAAGTAATAAAAGAATAGAACTCAATCTGCTCTGAATGTTTTAAAAAGAAAAAAGGATAGGGCCGGTGTAGGAAGTACCGTATAACATAATATTTGGAAGGGGGTAAACAACAAATGCAGTGAGAGATGATGAAAGCCATAGATAGAAACTTGAAAAAGACACGTCATTTGGGTAGTTAAGTGCAAATTGCAATGAATTCAACAAGTTAAATGGGAAAACTTTCAAACATAAGTCAGTTCTAAACCTGAAGAGTATTTTAACGTGTATTTTTTAGGATTAAAATATTTAGATAAAAGCCTTAAGGAAATAAACGTGTATTAACTGAGCTATAAGATAATTACACTTGTGTAATTAGAATTTCTACATTCCTCTCGTTTTTATTTATCACGACATTTTTGACGTTCTGCCATTAAATTTCTTCTGGTGTCTTTTTATCAAAGTTAAGGATAGTTAAACAATTTACAATGAAAGGCTTTAATGAATACTCTTTGTATACACTTTTTCGTGGCTTGTGTTAATATTTTCTTTATCGTGTTATATGGCTCCGCTGACATGGCTCAGGATTGAACTCAGAGCCACAGGAAAACCCTTTCGTCACCTTCAGTTCATATTCGTTTTCATGAACCAAACGATATAGTAGATAGACTCGCAATGAACGTCTCTTCTGTACGAAACAGTTGGTAAGAAAGGGGAAAACGGAATCCCCTACTAGATTTCCGAGCCAATATTGTCAAGACGGGGAAATGGTTATTTTTAGTGCCTCTCCCCAAATGTGACAACAGTACTCAATCTTATGATGTATATTAAGTATAGGATTGCGTAAAAAGTGAAATAATTTCTGGAGATGTACAATGATCCAACCATCTTTCTGGCGATCCTGGCAACGTATTTGATGTGTTATATTTCAGGTCAGGATTGAAGATCAGACCCGAAAGCATGTCAAGGCAGGGTGCTAACCTAAAACGACAGCCGTTCATTTCAATTAAGGTAATGAGGAAATTAGAGCGTTGGTTGTGAAAGAGTAAAACATTGTTTGGGATATATTAAAATTAACTAGCCCTATTTTATCACCATTGCTGCACGTATTCAAGATCGGAATCAAACTGTGCCAGTTTTCAAGAGTTCTAGATAGACGTAAAATATTTCATTTAATATGGCCTTTCGTCAATTTTTTTATTACTAAATGCTGGTAGCGCTTTTAATAATATCAAACAATTTTTATTACAGAGGCGCTTGTTCGTTCAAATAACCGTATTCAAATTAAGTCAACCTTGTTTAAAAAGTTCTTTGAAAATTACGTTGTTTTCCTTGCACACGAAATCAAATTTTATCTGGGAAAATTTTATGGCGGTAAATTCACGTTTGATGTATTGATTTTTTTTCTCTGCATAAAACGTTCAATGAATTAAACTGGCAGTAAACAGAAAGGCATAACTGCATTAAGTATTCTTTTGAATTCAAATTTGATTTAAAAAAAATTATAGAAAACGAAGCGTTTACAATCTGAGGGACAATTTTGCTTAAAATAGAGCAGTTTGAATTCATGGTAAGGGTTTTCATTAAAATACGTTTTGGAGTTTAATATATAGAGAGTCAAGGGTCAACTCGCGGTGCGTTTTAGTTTAATAAACAAAAAAAAAACGATAATAAAACATTTGAGCGCGAGAGCTTCAAATTTCGAAGGCAATTAATTATTTTTGGATCAAATAAATTTGATTTTACGTCTCTTTTTTTCTCACTAGAAATTTGTTATAACACCAATATGTTCAAATCAAAAATGTAATAGAAATGTCGACAAAGATTGAATCAAATAATAGGATGGTTAAAAATACTGTCGATACGATTTTATCGACTCTCATAGTTATATCTATTATTCTCTAGCTATATAATCCTAATAATACTAATGTTATAAAGTTGTAAATTGATTTGACTAGCGTCTGATTTGTTCAGTAGTTCCTAATTTTGTTAGTCACTTATCTTGAATTACCATTGCATAGGCTTCAACCTGAGAAAAACTTCCATATCAAAAGAAAACGATCACAGTGGCACAGTTTCAGATTTTATTCATGTCATTTATTATATATGTTCAATTATCACTGAAATGATAATCAAGCGCAAATAACCCCTTATACTTCGATTTGACTCTTGTCTAATTCTATCAGAAGTTTTGCGTTCTCCAGGACAAATATCTTTTTATTTATTTTTTATGATTATATCTCGTATATTCTACTATTACATAGTTGAAGCATAGTTAAGCACGACTTATTTTTATGGTTTGGTTCGACGCTCCCTTGATTGGCGTATTAATGATCCAGCGACCTATCTCGCATTAAAACAACACACGTATCAATCTGAAACTAAAATTTATCAAAGAAGCAACGACGTCTTATTGCCAGATTACGTGTTTTACCATATTTTCGAAATCAGAAATGATGAACTGTTGTTATGAACATTGGGATCAGATCGTATGCGTTTCTAAGCGCAGAGACATATTTGTTATAGCCAAGATACACCAGAAAAGGAGAAACAGAAAACGAAAACGACATCATGGTACTTCCGGTTCTGACCGTTACTTTAGTAATAGTAGTCCCAATCACCGAAAAATAACGTCATTTATGATGTCCTAACAAGCAAAGTCTGCCAAACAATCATACTGTCGATAATGAATGAGAACTTTTTACACAATATTAGAAAATTTGACAAATTTCATTAAAAAAAAAAGAAACACGGCTTATACTAAAACTACGCTTATTCAATATTAATTAAGAAAAAAAAAATGGCAATTAATTCAAAAGGAAAAACCGTGTGTTTCGTAGAAACAGTATTCTTTAAATAAACATTTCGTTGTCTTTTGGATTTGAAAGACAAAATGTCGTTAATATCTATATAAAATAATCATATTTACAAAAGAAAATAAAGAAATATGATTTAACTTATATTGAAATGGAACTTTATTTGATATAAATTAAAATTATTTGCAATACCGAAAAGTTTTCATAAATATGTAGAAGTTCTTTAATATTTTAATAATTATCTTTAATATTTTGCATTCAGACGGAAGCTCTTAACAGATAAGTTGTTTAATTATGTTTTCTGTTTTATTCTAGGAAAATGTTAATTATTTTTATATTTATTGCAGTTCTTTACTTGATATCTTTATTATTTTGTTCGTTTTATTTAGTAACAGATTCTGTCGTCCATGCATGTATTCATTGAAATCTAACATAAATGGATTTAAAATTCTATTTTAGAGGGTATTCTAATCGCCGTATTCCCCCTTAAACACGTAAATTGGACTAATATTAAGTATATTACTTAATATTATCATTTTTTTAATGGAGAGTAAACAATGCATTGTGGATTCATTATCGGCAGTTCTCTTTCGCTTCTCCTTATTTGTCACACAGCACTCATTTTTAATGAGTGATTTTTCTGATAAAGGGAGAAGAAAAAGCTGTATTCTAGTTTTGCATTATCTTGCGTGAACAATCCAAAGAGATGTCGGAAATTTTCTGTTTCCATGTCTATCCTAGTAGCCATGTCACTAGTAAGGGTGCTTGAAGTAAACGTTTTATATGGGCTTAGGTTTTCCGCCTGAAAGTCAGATAACCGAACCTTGGTTTAACCACCAAGGAGGCTGTCCTATCAGCAGGTGCAAAGTATTTCCATTTGGTGAGGTTTCTCGCTTCCATATTAGTAGGGAACTGTTACGGCTTACCTTATCATGTGCTACAAAAATATATTCCTTCATTTCTTTTTCTCTCTTACTTTCCCTCTCTGCCCTGCCTTAAGCAAGTCTGTTGACCTATTCCACAAATCCCCCAAAATAACATCATGAAAAGTTTCTAGAAAAACACACAATTACACCCAAATCTTCAACTTCCAACGTAGACCCCCTTCTCAAACACGTTCTAGTGGTAGAAACCCAATTTAAGGAGACTAAACCAGACCTATTATTCCTAAGCGAAACTGGCATTGGCGAGACTATTTCCCTTGAAAAGTTTAGAATTAAAGGATACTCTTACTTAACATCTAACTCTAACCCCAAATCGCCATGGGCATGGAATATGTGCCTACATTAATGATGGCTGTCCATGTGGTAGGGACATCTCCAGAGAAGATCCCTAATTACCCTATATGTTCTTCCCGGTTGCATTTGTTGACACGACTGCGTTTATATTTTCCCTCTATCGCCCCCACAACAGCGGAGTTACTATCTTTAAAAGCATATCTGAGAAAATTGACCACATTCTGTCTGCTCATCCTTCGGCTAACATTCACGTCTGTGGAGGCTTCAATGTTCACAATGTGGAATGGCTAACCCACTCAAACAAGACAGATGATGGGGAGAGATTCTGTCACGATTTCTGCATTGCTTATAACCTCACTTAGATTGTTCGCAAACCCACCCATATGCCAATGCTGAAGGTCAGCATGCAAGTCTCCTAGATCTTTTCCTCACAACTTGTCTTGAGCTATGTTCATCTTCCGTTCTGTCTCCACTGGGATCTACCAACCACTCTGTTTTATCAGAGAAAATAAAAACAAAATATAATAAGTCCTCAGGCGTACCTCTCCATCATACAGTATATCGATACTCTTTGGCTGACTGGGATAGCTTCCGTTCATTTATATCTTATCTGCCTCTGTGTTTCATGTTTAAAAAGGATGTGTCCTTTATCGTATTAGACCTGACGGAATGGTTAATTGTAGGTATAGACCGTTTCATACTCTCGAAAAATTCTACCAAAAATCTCACAGCCAGCTGTGATCCTCCAGAATGTGCTGCTGCCATTGCGCACAGAAATCACTTTTCCCATTGCTTCCAACGTAACAGATATACTGAGACTAAAATTGCTTTCAGGACTGCCAGCAACCACTGTAAAAGAGTAACGAAGAACGCGAGAGAGTTGTATTTCGAACATATATGGCTGAGCAGCGGCTTGGTTCCCACCAGTTTTTGCAAATAGCAAACAGAATCCTGATCAGAAGCGTGTGCTCTATCCCAACTATCATCAATGGGCCTGAAGTAATCTCGTCAGCATCAGACAAAGCCAAACTCTTTGCCAAGAAATTTGCAGCTAATTCCATTCAATGCGACGAAGGCCGCGCCCCCCGTATTTCCTCCTGTAACAGAAAATAAGCTAGGCGACATACAAATACCTATGCGTGGTGTTGCCAAGCTAATCAAAAACTTGGATTCCAGTAAAGCAACTGGCCCCGACGGCATTCCCATCATAGTGCTAAAAAAACTTCAACCAGAACAAGCTCCCATACATACAAAGCTATTTAAGCGTTGTCTTAATGAGAAATGCATCCTAACACCCTGGAAAATTTCATCGGTATGCCCTGTATTTAAGAATTAAGGTGATCGGTCATCTCCCTCTCAGTACAAACCTACAAGTCACCTGTGTGTCATGAGTAAGGTACTCGAATCTGTGTTAAATAGGGAAGTAGTCAACCACCTCAGCAAAAATAAATTTCTAAGTGATATGCAATATGGTTTTCCGTTCTGCAAGATCTACAGCGGATGTGCTTACAGCTATTTCTCATAGGATTAACGAAACTCTCAGCGTAGGCTTCTTTTCCAAGTCAATTGCTCTTGAGATATCAAAGATAGGGTATGTCAATAAGTTTTACTTCACAAGATCTCCAGCTATGGTATAGCTGGACATTTCTTTGGAATTATTAAATCATTTCTCTCTGATAGGTTCATAAGAGTAGCGGTTGATAGGCATGAATCAGAAGTTCATAGTATTAATGCTGGAGCCCGTCAGGGATCCATCCTGGGTCCAACGCTCTTCCAAATCATTTCCTTAAATCATTCATATATATTTTTGCTGACGACACTACCATCTATGGCAACACATCAAAGGCCGTAAATAACCAAGTTCTCTGTTATTCTTTCTCCTCTGACCTCGAGCATGTGGTACAATGGGGAAAAAAGTGGTTGGTTACTTTCAATGCATCTAAAAGCAAGCTCTAAATATCGAATATCGATATCTTAGAACGACGTTGGGGAGTAAAATAATGCTGGTGACCTTCAGCTAAGCCAGATAAACCCAAACATATACTGCAACAAGAGAAGTGTTTTAAATAAGGCATGAATAGACCGTTCATATAAATTTGCTGAAATGAAACATTAAAGCAATAATAATGTTGTAGGCGACAGGCTTTAATTTTTATACGAATTGCCAAGTATTTTAATCAGGAAACACAGCGACACAAAGATAAAACAGCAGCAGCAAGAGGTGGCGTAGCAGATAAAAGATTAATCAATAAGCAAAGGTAAATATTAGGATTTAAATGAATTACCGGAAAATTGACATTTTGAAATATTATAATTATCAGCCTTACAAAATTAATAAAAATGAACATTGAAGCATGAGAGTCGATTTGTATATATATATATATATATATATATATATATATATATATATATATATATATATATTAACATGATCTCTAAATTAAAACAAATATTCAACGTTCATATCATACCATACATAAATGAATTTACAGGTATGTGTTATGTCAAAATAACATACTCCATTAAAAATTATGAAGTAGATATTTAAGATTTAAATATGGATTCTTACTTTGCTCTGAAAGTTGATTTCCATAAGATTCTATCTGTAATTACTTTTACTTTACTATATATATATAATTTGAGGTTGCTATTTTTCAAAGGTAGGGTAACCAGTGAAATATGACGAGGTTTATACAAGAGTGCTCAATACAGAAGTAGAGCAAGTTTCATTTTAAATTTACATAAGCAGTAATTTGTTGCTACACAATCATTAGCATGTTTCGGTCTACTAGTATTTACTAACTAGAGAGCTCTTCAAGCAACAACCCTTAATTTCGAAAACTAACCTATTCTCAAATATAAGCATACGAGGGGCGTGCAATAATTAATGCCCTGACCCACTTCCCATAGTAGTAGAAATCAATGCTTTCCTTTTAAAAACAACTTCATGGTTGGGAAGAGGTGAAAGTCAGAGGGTGCAAGGTCAGAAGAGTAGGTAGGATGGCGGAGGATTTCATAACCACACGCCCGTGCTTCTGATCAGGCGATATGCGAGTTGTGGACCGGAGCGTTGTCCTGCAAAGGGGGGGTACCTTTGGTGATCTTGCCCTACCTCTTGATTTTGATAGCTTCCCTTAATTTCCTCCAAAGAAAAGCATAGTAGACTCCTGTAATTGTGGTACCCTTTGCCAGGAAATCTGTCATCACTACTCTTTCCTGATCCCAGAAGACTGTAAGCATGACCTTCCCAGCGGAGGGCTGCACCCTTACCTTCTGTCGAGGTGATGAGTCCAAGTGCGTCTACTGCATTGACTGGACTTTGGTTTCTGAGTTATAGTGATGGACTGAGGTTTCATCCTGTGTAAACCAGTCGTTTGAAAAACTTTGACTCATCTTCTTGGAACATCTCCAAATTAATGCTCGAGCACTCGACGCGTTCTCGCTTCTGGAATGGTTTGAGTAACCTGGGAATCCATCTGGCAGACACCTTATGCATATGCAAATGGTCGTGAATGATAGTCTTTACAGACCCTATACTAATCTTGAGATCTTGGGCTATTTGGCGAATAGTAATGCGCCGATCTTCCAAAATGGCAGTCTCAACTTGACGGACAGATGCCTCATCAATGGCAGACGGGGGGGGCGACCCGGTGTGGCAGCTGTTTCCACAGACTTCCGACCATGGAAAACGCTGGCGTCGTGAATTCATCACGACGCCAGCGTTTTCCAAGGTCATATGATGGGGCATTATCACTATAAGTTTCTTTCATTTCGTCAAAATCTCCTGTTGTGTGCGTTCTTTAAAATACAAAAACCGGATCACTGCTCAACATTCAACAGGCCCCATTTCACACCTGACTCAGTTCAAACACCTGTAAAACAGAAACCACAATTAGTTCAGAGCTGTAATTTGCCACATAACCCGTAGAGATATAAATCGTTGCACATGCACAATTACAGCTAGATCAGACAATTGGACGTGGGCCAGGGGCGTTACTTATCGCACGCCCCACGTATTAAATTAAAAGAAGCAAAAAAAGGGAATTTTATGAAACACTGACCCTCGAAATTTTCAGACAGGCAGCGAACAACAGATAAACAAGCTTCATGCTTGTTGAAGATAACATCTGTGTAGCTCTAGCTTTGGAACCCAATCCTCTCAATCCACTAACCCTACAAACTCTAATCCCTAATACCAACAGAAAAATGAATAACGGCACCGATAAATAAGTAAATAAACAAATACGAAAATAAAGAAACTAACAAATTCGCACCCAATTCAACCCTCTTCTCCGCGAAGCTGAATCTTCACCCTCATGACCCGTTTTTAAAAAAAAGCCTTCTTTTGCTGAAAGTTAATTTTCGCTCTTCATTTAGAATTCTGTTTTCGAAAATAAGGGTTGTTGCCTGAAGAGGTCTCTAGTGAGTAAATACTAGACGACCGAAACATGCTCATGACTGTGTAGCAAGAAACTACTGCTTATGTAAAGACAAATTTAAAGTAATAAAAGTTACATAATACATATACATAATATTTAATTTTCAAAAAGGAAGCACAAATCAAGTGGATTGTCCTTAATCAGCGGAATTTCGAAAGTAATATTTTCCTTCTTATCAGAGGGTAGTTATTAGCTAAATGCGGGATCGAATTGTGCTTGCAAAGTATTTAATGAAACTACAAGTAAGCGATAGAGCTCACTTGGTAAAAGTTACAAAATAGTGAAGCAGAAGGAATGAACAAAACAGGAAAAATGAGTTTACGTGAATGGATAGTCCAGTGAAGAGTAGAATATCCAATAACGATAAAATCCCAGAAAAGTTGGTAAAAGTCCGGTATCCAGAAGTAAAAAATCCAAAGGAATCGCGTTACTGGAAGATATTTCGATGTAAATTTTTTTTTTTTTTTTTTTACAAAGGCATCACCACATTATCAAGGCCCAGAGGCCACTCAAGGATAAGGGTTAAAGAGTGTACAGTAGAAATTGGACAATATAGTAATCATTGGTAATGAAAATTTGGTAAATTTGATAACTTATATGGAACGGCTCATCAAGAACTTATTTACTTTAGACTTGAACACAACTATATTGTAGTCAGCTGGAAAGCAGGAAAACGGAAGACAATTCCACAGGCGTGCAGTTCTAAGAAAGAAGCTTTGTTCATGGAATCTACGTTTATGTTTAGGCACAGATAAAGAGTGGGGGGAATTATTGATGGTGTTTACAGCTAGACGAGTGTTTCTTGTGAAAGTTTGGCGAGGGGGGACCATAGATTGAAGCTCAGTCGAACACTTTCCATGAAAATAACGATACATCAGAGACAAACTCGCAACATCTCTTCTGTGAGATAGAGGTTGCAAGGAGGAGAAAAGGACATCTCCTACGAGGCTACGAAGTCTATTTTGAACTCTATCAAGGCAGGACAAGTCCTTTCTAGCAGCTCCTGCCCAGATGTGGCAACAGTATTCCATCCTTGGACGTACCTGGCTCTTATATAGATAGAGAATAGCATCAGCAGTGAGATATTTACCGGATCGATAGAAAGATCCCACCATTTTCCCAGCGGCCTTGGGAACAGATTTGATGTACGTGTTCCATTTAAGATCAGGAGTAAAGGTCAAGCCCAGAAGCTTGTCAAAACTTGAGGCCTCCAGAAGACGAGAGCCATTCATTTCAATTGATGCCAAATGTGGATTAGAATGTTGATGATGTAAGGAGAGAAGCTTGGTTTTAGATGCATTAAAAGTAACCAGCCACTCCTTTCCCCATTGTACTACATGCTCAAGATCAGAGGAAAGAGAATTGGAGATAACTTGGTCGTTTACTGTCTTAGATGTGCTACCATAAATGGTAGTGTCGTCAGCATAAATGTCTACAAATGATGTAAGGATGTGATTTGGAAGATCATTAATGTAGATCAGGAAAAGAGTTGGGCCCAGGATGGACCCCTGAGGGACACCGGCATTAATACTGTGAGCTTCTGATTTTTGCCCCTCAACTACTACTCTTATGAACCTATCAGAAAGAAATGATTTAATAATTGAGAAGACTTTTCCAGCTATACCATAGCTCGCGATCTTATGAAGTAAACCTATCAAAGGCTTTAGATATGTCAAGAGCAATTGCCCTAGAAAGATTGCCACCGCCGAGAGATTTGCTAATCCTAAGTGATATAACTGTAAGCACATCTGCTGTAGATCTAGCAGACCGGAAACCATATTGAGTTTCACTAAGAAGGTTATTTTTGTTGAGATGTTTGATTACTTCTGTATTTAACACAGATTCTAGCAACTTACTCATGACGCACAGGAGACTTATTGGCCTGTACTGAGAGGGGGGTGAGCGATCACCTGAATTCTTAAATACAGGGTATACTGATGAGATTTTCCAGGGAGATGGGAAACTATTCTCCTTAAGACAACGTTTAAACAGTTTTGTAAGTATGGGCGCTAGTTCAGGTTGAAGTTTTTTGAGTACTATAATTGGAATACCGTCAGGGCCAGTTGCTTTACTGGAATCAAGGTTTTTGATAAGCTTTGCAACATCACGTATAGATATACGTATATCACACATATATATATATATATATATATATATATATATATATATGTGTGTGTGTGTGTGTGTGTGTGTGTGTGTGTGTAAAGGTAAAGGAATGGGGTAGGGAAAGACTCCTAGAAAATATTAACATTACATTGGAATATTTATGCCTAATTGACCTGGATTCACCTTTTTAGATCAAATAGTAACCCAAAAATTAGATTTATTACACCTAGTGATTTAGGTAGCGAATATTAGTAAAAAGATTCTAGATAGAATAATTCTGAATGTATGAAATAAGACGAATTAGGTATGGAGGCTTTGAAACATCTAATAACGCCCTTGGTTGGCCAAGACGTTATTAGTTGTTCCACAAACATAGAGATGGACGTAAATTTATACAATTTAATATGGAGGCATACTACCCCTCTATACCTCAAAGTTTTTAGATTATGCTTTTAAAAAGCTGAACAGTGCACTAATATTACTAAAATACACTTTCTAGATATCAGTCTTAACTTAAATGATAATACATATAAACCTTGTCGCAAAAAAGCCAGAAACATTCTCTATGGATATACACTTTTACCGTCCTACATAAATAAAAAATGCTTATTAACAACGTGTCTAATAGAATCTCAAATCTCCCCGCTAACAATTTTTTTTAACGGAAAAAGAATATAATAAAAATGCGCTTAAGAGATCGAGATATAGGGAAAGTATTGTATAATCAAGTAAATATAACCCACGTTATTATGAAAGTGGAAACAGATGCGAAATTAATGATGCAATATAATGTGGCTTATACAAAATCTGGAGTAAGAAAAAGTAGAAATAACATAAACCTTATAAATAATACAGGGAATAATACTATAAATAGTGACTTGGACGTTTATAGAAACGGAAATACAGTATGATAATTATAGAAGGGAAAAAACAAAAAAAATAATAATAATCATAGGAGCACTAGAAACAATTCTGAAAAACTTTGATAAAGAAGGGAATAAATTGGAATCAGAGGAATGAGTGGAAAGATATAACAATAATAACGGCTGAAATATTAAGGAAAACTCTTGAATGCGGAGACTAATACACATGAGTCACATGCGCGGGTCAGACGAACCACTGCAGAGAAAAACATGAAGAAGTATTACATGGCACCAAGAGCATAGAAGATATCTATAAGTTTTCTATCCCCCCTTCGTCTCCCATTACTCAGTCACAACCACCACAAAGAATGATGCCAAATAGCCGAGAAGGGTCAAGGAGGGTGGAAAGACCGAGGAGAGAGAGAGCACTGACCAGACCTCCGCTAGACAAATACGAAGAAAACTGGGACCTTGTGTAGGCGTATTGCCACTCAAATTTCAATGGAGACAAATGGCCGCTGCTAGCGTGAGATCGATGGTGGGAGGCTGTTGCGATAAGGCAAATTTATTTGCAAATGTTATCAGACGAAGTGGAGAGCGCTGGAAAACTGGGTAGACTTGTTGTCACTCAGATTCCATAGAATCACAGTCTGTTTTCAAGGAGAAATCCTTTATTACCTTTGTGACAGCTCTTTATGGGCCAATAATAATAATAATAATAATAATAATAATAATAATAATAATAATAATAGTAAAATGAACACTAACAATGGGGGAAAATATATTTTTTCAACCATCCGATTAGCGACCATTTATAAACTGAAATACCCAAAGAATTTTACAAAATTATTGACAATAATGTGAAAGAAATCGCAACACTAAACCAATAATTTAATAATTAAAAAAAACTTAAACTTAAAATAAAAAAATAAAAATAAAAATATTCTACGGAATTAGACCATTATATTAAAACTAATAAATGCAACGCTAATAGCAGAGTAAAATTAGAACTATGTATGATATTGTCGGTAGAGATCATAACGCAAAAGGGAAATGTTTTAAGCACACGAGATTATAAAAGATTGCCTGCACAACAGTAAATACTAAGTTAATAAGTTTGATAGTGAAATAATGAATCAATTAGACGAGTATATATATATAGGATATTATAATTTAAACAACAAAGAAAATTATGTATTTGACTAGTAATTACAAGGAAGAGGGATGAAAATAAGTAATAGTATGAAGTAATATTTGTTGCTATGACAACGAATAAATATATGAATCGTATCTTACTCTAAAATAACAAACAACTTGAATGAAGAAGTACACTGTAACTATACTATTGAAAATTAGTTGACAATATATAAAATAAAAGGAATATGGTAGTGAAGAATATACCCTGATCTGTATTATTATATAAATGCGTGTAGTTTCTTATGGATTCCAAAACGACTGAGCTTATATTTTGCAAATTTCACACAAAGATAATTTATATGCCTGGCGGTTTTCTTGGATATGTTTTTTACCGGAATTCATCAGGCAAGTATCGAAAATTGAAAAAAAAAAATAAATAATGATTATAAAAATAGTCTTTCTTTCTTATTGATAAAAAGTATCTTTACAGGATAATATTTTACGTTACACCGGCCAAGGGAGATAATTCTCAGCAAACAAATGGAGATTATAATTTCAACAAATCATTTCTTCTTCAAAAAGAAAAAAAAAAGAACTACTTTCACCTACAGAAATAGACCGCAGTTAGAGTATTTTGCTACGGATGGTCTCCTCTTCAAGCCCGGGTGTACCTCACTATTTTATTTTTATTTTTTTCGTATTAATAAGTTCAATTTACGATATAAGAGTCACCGTTTAAAATCGCCACAAATCATTTGTTCATTTGCATATTTAAAAAGTAAACGTTAATCAAAGGTGACTTTTCCAGGGCATTCATCGTCAAACCTACATATCAGCTGACGTGATATTGTAAACAAAAACCGATGGAATTATCATTAGTATATTTTATTTCTTTTTTTTTTTCGAATTAGTTCATCGGGCAAATTATTCCTAGTAATATGTAATATTTAATAGATGAGCGATTCTATTATACATATACAATCTGCATAAATTAAAAAATCTTGTTTAAGCGTATTGTACAACCGGGCAATGCTGTACGCTTCTAAATAATGTAAATACATGTAGAAATCATCTAAAAATCTAGAAATGTACTAAAATCATATGTAAATTAAAGCAGTAGAATCAGAATGATCAGGTAGTAATTAGTAAACAAATGGAACGAATAAAGGTACAAAGTTAATTACAAGAGTCAAATATTAAAAGAAAATCTGATAACTAGCATTGCACATAATATAACTTAAGAACAAAGTCTATGGAATAAATTGCACCCAGGAGTAGCACTTTTTAACAGTGATAAGGAATACTATTTAAACATAACACAATAATATATGATTAATAATGTGGATGTTAAAATACTTCATTCTAAGTAGGATTTTTTTTTAATCGCAGTACATGTAAAAGCAAACAAATACAGAGGCGGTACATATTTATTGCACCTATAAGCAAATTGAAGGCACTATACAAATATACTTTAAGCAAAAAGGGGTAATGATACTAATGTATTTGAAAGAACTGTAATATGATGATAAATACACCTAATTAAACTAATAATCAAGATTAGCAGATGAAAAGTGAACTATAAACGCATGCTATAAGCGGGTTACATCTTAAAGCATTAATTACTGTTACTAGTAATGAACGATAACTGTAAATGAATATAAATGAATATATAACAAATATTAAATTCAGAATATAAACATTGTAAATCTAGTTTCAATTATATAAATACTGTATTGAAAAACCGAAAATTTAAATTGCCGTACATAAAAACAACCAGTCACCACGTCCACATATATATATATATATATATATATATATATATATATATATATATATATATATATATATATATGTGTGTGTATATATATATATATTATGATTACTTAATTAAATCACATAAATTAATATAGGAAAGTATAAATTTATGCGTAAACTTTAAGTCAACAGTGCTCAATAATAAGCTAGAGCTACGTAGTAAGTTATAAAATATATATGACAATGAAGCTACACAGAATATTCTGCGTTTCATCCACGCTAGGATTCATCAGATTATGCATAACCTGATGAATCCTTGCATGGATGAAACACGAAATATTCTGTAGCTTAATTGCAATATATATTTTATAACTTGCTATTTATATTATATATATTATGTATATACTATATATATTATATATACTATATATATTATATATACTATATATATTATATATACTACATATATATTGTATGTAATAGATATATATATATATATATACATATATACATATATATATATATAAAGCTGAATGTCTGTGTGTGTCTGGTAACGAATAGGCTCCTATATGGTTGACTATTTAAAAAGAAACTGATTACATATAATGATAGAAGATGTATCGAGACATAGAAATGGGTATGTTTGATCTGGCCGAACGGTGGTTCATAAAAATAGTGGGGTCAGCGTTCGCGCCTGGTCCACAAAGTATGGAAATAACAAATTTAAAAGTTAAACAAAAACGTTTACAATGTTTTTGATATAGATTTACATAAGAATACTTTGATAAGTATGTTTTAACTTAAATATGAATGGTCTAATAACGTTGTGGGGTCTACGTTCGCGCCTGGCCTCCATAGAATGGAAATAGGCACACACTTTAATAAAGACTTTTCATATCTATCTGCGTAAGTACACTTTGATAATTATGTTTCAGTTTGAAGAAATATAGTATAATAAAATTACGGGGTGTTCGTTCTCACCTGACCTCCATAGAATGGAAATATATCACAAAGTTTAACAAGGTTTTTTTTTATATAGATCCACAGAATATTGTGATGTTTCAGTGTGAACAGGTATGGTATAATAAATTATGGTGTTTATCTATTTTATTTTTACTTTCATCATATTTTGCTTTGGTTTTGATACCCCCAAATTCAACCCAATTTGAACCAAGCCAACGACGGGTACTTATGCTAGTATATATATATATATATATATATATATATATATATATATATATATATATATATGCCTAAATTAAAAATAAAACATCATGAATAGAAGTTGGAAATATATATATATATATATATATATATATATATATATATATATATATATATATATATATATATATATATATATATGACTAAATAATTATGTTTAAAAAATCCATTGGTGAAATTCGACGTTGGTAGTTTAAAACATTGAATTATATAAACCCATGTGAGTTTTTAGAATATGTGAAGCGCCACTATCATAAAAAATATAAACAAAACCAATAGCATTACTCGAGGAAACGCATATAATGAATAATTTAAATTTGAAAATAAAATAGACTGTATGTTGGTAAATTTAATTACATTGTAATATAGAAAATTAGATTCGCGGAATCTAATATAGGCGACTTGAAATTGAATTATATAAAATAATAGCGAATCTTTAAACTTGGCTCCGACACCGTTATGTAGAACATAAGTTTATCGAAAAAAAAATAAAGGTATAAAATATTTGGTTTTAATTATAATATGTATCTTTGAAAAGTATTACTAAAATAATAGCTTGAAAATTGAATCAATAGAAAATAATAAACTGAATTTTAACATTTTCTCCGAAGCTAACAGTTTAAGCCTGTTCCACCGGAAGTAAATAAAAAACACGCGCAATAGATGGAGACGAACTGGCTACAAACTCAAATGAAATAATAAAAGCTATGTTTACGTTCTCTATACCTCGCTCTCCTCCAACTTCCATCTTCGGTTTAAATAATTATATTAATGTCATTTTATGAATAATTGACTATTTCAACCTAGTGTTCTACATTTAGCTTTATTGCTTTTAACTTTTAACAGATGAAGAGGATAAAGGAGGCAAGAGTGATGGACAGAATACAAAAGAGTAATTTGTTAAACAGCATATAGTGAGAGGATACGAAAATAGTAAATAGAAACTTTGTTTAGATTTTAATACAAATGATGGTTAAGAATTTAAATCGAAGTGTTTTAAAAACCAAATTACATCCTCAAATTGATAAATATTTGAGCGTATATTTTCGTTATTAACGTATATAAAATGCCACAAGGAAATAAACATTAATTTTTAATCTATTTGTTTTTAGTTAGTGCTTTTGCTTATCCTTAATAAGGTCAAAGTCAGGGACATAGCCAGTACACAGAAGAAGACTATGAATGATAGAGCATACAATGAAAGCGGTGAAAAAGGTCGTAAGCGATCAGTCACTTTGCGATTTAATTGTAAATTCTGGTTAACCAAAACAATGAAAATAGAATAATTTTTCATGAATATAAGTCGATATTTTTGCACATATTTTGTGTTATGAAAATATATGGAAAAATGTATTAACCGAACAATTTATTTTTATGAGAATCGCTCCGAACAAGTCAGGAAACCACTTACCGTGAGGATTTAAAAAAATACTACTTAGTCAAACACAAGCCAACGATAAATCTTAGATAGATTCTTCTCCAGAAAACAGCAATTCTTCCTCATTTTTCAGAAACCTCACTCATGTAATGTGTGAACTACGAGACAGAATATTAGGTTAGGAGAAAGTGATTGCGTAACTTTTAATTTTCATTTCAAATGATGTATTTTCAAATAAGTTTTCGTCATAATACTTTTACATCATATATCATGTAAAACAGCGTTTTTCACTGTCTCTAATAGCTTAAATTATAATCATTTCAAAACAATTATATCTTTTTAGAACCTTGAGTACAAAAAAGAAAAAAGCAAATTCGCACATTTTTCTTATTTAAATTAAAGCTAGGTCGAAAAGCTGTTAAAAAAGCTTGCGATATGAACTGAGCTATTATCCCAGGAACCACTACTGGGTGCACAGAACAGAAATTTGGTGACGCCGACGAGGATCTTGAAGATAATGAGTTAGTGGTTCGCCATCCGATATTGACCACGATCAATGTAGAGCCTTAGTCGAAGTCAATCACGCACAACTGTTCAAGAACTTGCTTCTGAATTAGACGTAATGTATAGCACGATTTCAAACCACTTAAGAAAGGCTGGAAAAACAAAAGAAAGATTGATAAATAGGTGCTTCACGAATGGGATGTAAAAGAAACGCCATTATGAAGTGTCGTCTTCCCTTTTACGCAACAAGAACAAGCTCTTTCTCGACCGGGTTGTGAATTGCGATGAACGTGAGTCGTTTACAGAAACCGGCGACGCACAGCTTAGTGGTTAGATGCCGACGAAGCCCCAAAACACTTTACGAAGCTAGAATTGCACCAAAAATGTCATGCTGACTGTTTGGTAGTCTGCGACCGGTTTTATCCAGTAGTTTTATTTTTAATGCTGGCAAAAATATTACGGTGGATCAGTACTGTCAACAAATGGATGAAATACACAGGAACTTCGCCAACAATTTTCAATCTTAGTCAACAGAAAAGCCCAATTCTCCGCCGCGGCAATACCCAACCGTCCGTTGCTAAACCTACTCTGCAGAAGTTGAATGAATTGGGCTACGAAACTCTGCCTCATCCGCCATACTCTCCAGACCTCACACCGGACGACTACCATTTTTTAAGCATCACGACAACTATCTACGTGATAATACTTTGAAAACCTAAGCGATATCAAAAACGCTTCCGGAGACTTCCACGCTACCAGACCACAAGATTTTTACGTACTGGCATAAATCACTTGTTTTGCACCGGCAAAAATGTGTTGATTCTGGAGGTTCCTATTTCGATCAAAAATTTTTGTTTGAGCAGACATATGTTCCTATTAATTTTAAAATGAAAACTACAAGAACCTTGTCAAATTGATAAAACATGTTAGAGTTACCGAGATCAACCGAGCGTTAGTTAATTATTAGATTTCTGGAAAATAGTCGCATAAGTAAACATAATATTTTACTTAAACAAACAGAAGAAATCTACATCAAAACAATTTGTGAGAAAAATATGCTTTTAATTTTTCTTTTCATTTTTTACCTTTCCGAAAGTAAAACTTTACTTATCTTTCTCACACAGCTGTTGTTTTATTGCACCGGAAGAAAATATTGCTACCAATAAGTGGTAAAGTTTGGCTAATTTATACAATGAAAATAACGAGACACTCAACCGTTTTATGCTTTTCATTGGATAAATGAAAAATATAAATGTTTATGTCAAGCTAAAAACATGCTCAACAAACATCCAGAAAGTTTGTATTCATATGTTTAATGAACATAATTCCGGAAATATAATATTTAAAATTGTTAAAAAAGATTCATTATTATGAGATCAAATTGCTATTCAGATCATGAATGTTCTCATCAATTTACGAGAACTTAAGCTTCATTTTTTGTTAATTTTTAATAAGCACTATCAACTCTTCAGCTCCAGAAAACTATCGGTGAGAACTTACTATTAATCTACATTGTATTTTAACAGACCGGTGCGCGTATATACATATGTACATCAAATTAACGTTGGAAAATCTGTGGAAACAAAACCACTCGAACGCCAATGTTTATAAACGTTTTATAATAAAGAGAACAATAACAGAAAATGTTAAGGAGATATGTTACTTTTGTACGTCTGGAGGTAATGGGGGGAAAAAACAGACAGATAGATGGATTATGCCTCCCGATTTTCTTGCTTTCATTGTAGGCGTATTGAGACGTTTTTAATGTTTGCAATCCTGTCAGCTAAGAGACAGACATCTCCTACCGGAAGTCACATGATTTTTAAGGTGCCACTTCGATTCCCTTCGTTCGTTATGCAATTACAACTCTCGTAAACTTACTGCTGTATGTTGCAATATTTTTGCATATTCACTAAAGATTTGGACGTTTATATTTATAGCCAGGAGCGCGATGCGAATGAACCAATCATGTACCAAAATCGCTGTATCTCTTTTTTGTTGTCATCCATTTTGGGATCACTTATCTATTACATTTTAGTGAGAAATTTCTACTCTCTTAACTCCATCACGAGATGTACCAATTATTTACCAGGTAACAGGCATGCTGAGGTGATTTACGCTACTGTATAAATGCCTTATCAATGCAAGTAACAATGAATGACTTTCTCTGAATCTTTCCCTTTTATCCAGACATGGATTTATATGTAGCTGTCTATATCAAAATGTTTATAAGCTTATTATATTATTATGGATTTTAATTTTTATATTATTATGGATTTTAATTTTTATATTATTATGGATTTTAATTTTTATATTATTATGGATTTTAATTTTTATATTATTATGGATTTTAATTTTTATATTATTATGGATTTTAATTTTTATATTATTATGGATTTTAATTTTTATATTATTATGGATTTTAATTTTTATATTATTATGGATTTTAATTTTTATATTATTATGGATTTTAATTTTTATATTATTATGGATTTTAATTTTTATATAATTATGGATTTTAATTTTTATATTATTATGGATTTTAATTTTTATATTATTATGGATTTTAATTTTTATATTATTATGGATTTTAATTTTTATATTATTATGGATTTTAATTTTTATATTATTATGGATTTTAATTTTTATATTATTATGGATTTTAATTTTTATATTATTATGGATTTTAATTTTTATATTATTATGGATTTTAATTTTTATATTATTATGGATTTTAATTTTTATATTATTATGGATTTTAATTTTTATATTATTATGGATTTTAATTTTTATATTATTATGGATTTTAATTTTTATATTATTATGGATTTTAATTTTTATATTATTATGGATTTTAATTTTTATATTATTATGGATTTTAATTTTTATATTATTATGGATTTTAATTTTTATATTATTATGGATTTTAATTTTTATATTATTATGGATTTTAATTTTTATATTATTATGGATTTTAATTTTTATATTATTATGGATTTTAATTTTTATATTATTATGGATTTTAATTTTTATATTATTATGGATTTTAATTTTTATATTATTATGGATTTTAATTTTTATATTATTATGGATTTTAATTTTTATATTATTATGGATTTTAATTTTTATATTATTATGGATTTTAATTTTTATATTATTATGGATTTTAATTTTTATATTATTATGGATTTTAATTTTTATATTATTATGGATTTTAATTTTTATATTAATATGGATTTTAATTTTTATATTATTATGGATTTTAATTATATACTTATGAATATTAACATTCCTAATTTCGGAACAGATTACAAGTACCAGGCAAAAGAGAGTTTGTAGTCCACAACACTAAATGAAAAAAGGTTTGTTAAATAAAACTAGTATTTAATATATATATAAATGTCGTTTTAGAGGTGTTTTCTATTTGTTTGTGTTGGTCTTCAGTGTTGCATTTTTTTTCTTTATTATAAAGAAGTCTAGGGTATTAAAATGAATATTTAAATATCATCAGTTATATTCTCCTTTACCTGGCCAGACGGTTACACCATCCACTACATAAAATATACAGGAATAAATACCTCTTCATTCAAGATCGATTTTCTAAGCCTCGTTCTGATTTTTTTCTGCATTTTGCTTTTCAATTTATTACCACATCAATTTTGTGTTTTATTCTATATCCATATGATTGTCGCGTAATTGCTTTCTCGCGGTTAAATTTATTCGTTTTCAGTCTTTATCTAATTCTGTCAGCCATATTTTAGTGTATTCGCATTCGCAGCTAGATAAGCAACTTTGTCAGTCGGCTGTTTTTTATCGACGTTTCGAACAACATCCTTATGCTTTTTATTTTTTTCAACTCTCTCATCCCAACAAGTTTAGCCCAACGTCGTAATCTACGTGAAGGATATTACGGTCATTTGAAAAGGGCAACTCTTGATTAGAACTAAAAATATTGCTTAAGGCAAAAAATGTTTCATTTCATTTGGCTGAGTACGGTACATTTATCTCACTTTAATCTTATCTTGCTGACTGGACTGAACTATTTATTTTTTGTATACCCCTTTCGTAATTCTTATGATAATGTTTTGATTTCATAAGTTGGTCGGTCTATAGGGTGTCATGTTTCGGTTACAAATATTACTTTCATTTCGCAGCGTTGAGCATTTATAGACGCGTGTTATTTATTTATTTTTTTATTTATTTATTTTTTATTTTACTCACGTTCACACTAAGAAGGCACATCGCCACTTGGACGTAAAAGGCTACTATTTGGCACCATACACAAGAAAGATTAAGAAGACGTTGATTTATATTATATTTGAACTTCTACATATCAGTACAGTTAGAGAAGTAGGTAGCTGGAAGAAAATTCCAATGTCTAGATGTTCGAGGCAAGAAACTATTAGGGTAGAAAGCTTTCTGGCATTTAGGGACCTCAACAGTGAAGGGACGTGATTTAGCTGCTAAGCGGGTTTATCGGGGATATGTCCGTCGGGGGGGGGGGGAGGGGGGCACAAGTGTAACGAATTCATCAGAGCACATTCCATTAAAATACAGCGATGCAACATTGCGGCGATGGGACAGGGGTTTGAGCTTGATTGACAAAGTGGGACCGATTAGATTGAAAACTCTTTTGGGGCCCTATCCAAGGGGAAGAGACTAGTGGTAAATGCACCAGCTCAGATGTGGCAACAATACTCCATGCATGTTCATATCATTAATACAAAACTATTTATCATACTTATTTAATCTTTACTAACCTAATCTTCATGTGCAATACTCACCCTATTATTACATACCCAATTGTTGGAAAAATGTATAAAATAATCCGATATTCGTTTTCAAAGCAGCCAGCGAAAACCAGAGACGCCAGAACTTCTAAAGTCTACGTTTTTCGTATGAAATCATAACCATATCTGCTTTTATCTTTTCGATGGCATTGTAAACGTGTAATATATATTTGTGTTTGAAAGTATTTTAATAAGATATCATAAGATATCATTTGACTATCCACGCATACATACGTATAATTAGAAAGGGGCGTTTTTTTTATATAGACACTAGAAACTAGGAGAACAGGAGTGCCCGCGGATCCCAATGTTCCGTTTTTCAAATCTCACAGGGCGTTTATTTCGTTGGTAAATCCAGCTGGTCATATTTCTCTGGTGATTTTGCCAGACAAAGGTTCAGTTTTTCTTATCCCCATCATCACAATCGCATACTTATTCTTTTTCATCTTCCTATTCTGCTGTTTCTTTTCGTGTTGTTTTTTTTTTTCAGGTTCAGTCACATAAATTAGTATATTCTTTTTTTAGTCAGATTTTCTTTCATTTTCCGTAACCTGTAACTTCTTAATGCCTATATGTGTGAATATCACACCATTCACTTTCTATGCGCAACATTAGACACGGGGTAGATATTAAGCCGGTATTCTATCCATTTATTACGAATGGGACACTCAAATAGCATGATGTCTCTTGTCATTTTTTCTTCTTCTTCTTCCCCTTCTTAATAACGGTTTTTATACACGTTATTTACAGGGTGAAACCTAAAATCTATTCGAACAACAAACATCTTTTATAGGTTTTATTATTACTGCAGAATATATATAATCACAATAACCGTTCTCTATTCATCAATGAGATGAACTTGATCTTTCATAGTCCAACTGCTCATTGTCGTTATCTAAATGAACGAGACAAACCCTCTCTACTACCAATAAACTTCGCTCGCTTTAGCGATCCCAACATATATAGCTTTTATTCAATTCTAATTAAAAATTCCACATAACCTGATTTAAACTTGATAGAGAAATATACAATACTAATGCTTTTTTACACGTCCGTCTCCTCTCTTACTTTAAGAAAAGTAATGCCTCTTTTGAAAAAAAAATACGTATTCCAGTATTTATCTGAGTACCAGGACTCATTGAAGAGGGGGTTCAAAAACTACATAGCAAATATATCCGGTGAACAATGTGCAAGAGAGATTCAAACAATTGTACTTAAAAGGACTGTTAGAATTTTTGAAAATATTTTGGTTGGAATATATGAGATAGCGGGTGCATGTCTGCCACCCGGTAGGATGTCTCATTCCCAACTTGAACAAATCAATAAGAAATAAAAAAGGAACAGTCTTTTGAATAATGTATAAAAGTCCACGTGTTCACAGTTATAAATAATTGATTTTATACATATTTTCTTTCGTGTTGCATTTTACTTTTTTATTACTATATTGAATCGGATTGATTTGAAATTCTACTAATAAAATGGGGGAAGACTTACTAAGCAACTAAGTCATATATATATATATATATATATATATATATATATATATATATATATATATGAGAGAGAGAGAGAGATAAGAAGTGCGATATTCATAAATGAATTATTACTGAATAAAACATTGTCTTCTTTTTGAATACTAATTCATACTTGATTCATTTTATTCTCTCAGCCTCGATCTTAATCCGACGGCCGGTGTTTTATGGTCTGATCTTCGGCACTCTCGGCTAATGCTGTTTTTAAGTCATGCTTGTATCATCTTTTGTTGCAGCATCGATCTGATTCTCACTGGCATGTCATTTTATTTTTGTTTACAATTTTGTTATGCTTAGTTCGTAATCCACTTTCACAACCTCGTTCCGATTACTGTGACTGTTGGCTTGTTACTTATGGTCTTTGTGTTTTTGCTGTTCAGTTTCTTAGTCTCGATTCTATTACGGAAGCCATTTTGTATTTTATTTACTCTGTGTTTTATCATAATATCATTCTCTCCTTACAACTCCTACAATTTGATTTATTCATTTTCTCAGCCTTCGTCGTATTCTGGCAGCCATGTTTATTTTAGATGCATACTAACATTTCGATGACAATGTTATCGGACGGTTGTTCAATCAATCCGTTAGACATACTTTCCAAAAAGAAGGCGTTAGCACACTCCGGCAGGAAGCGGTACTATGATATCAGAAGCACCAGTGTAGTATTAAGAAAAATAAAACCTTAAATAGATTATTCTTACTGTAATATTTCCTTACTAAAATAATTCTTTATACGTCATTATTTTATTGTATTTGCCTGGCGCTGCAGTTTCGCTTCGTTCAATTCTTACTACATTCCATTGGTGGCCGTCCATCTTTTTCATCAGTTTAACTATACAAATAAAACTTCTTTTCATGCAGAAAGAAATACAGAGACGTTCACTGAGAGTTTCTAAAGTATCATTTCTGTAAAGAACTGACAGATTGATTAACTTCGGTGATCTGATGAGAACCGGTGTGTCAACGTGATTATGCCGTGTTAATGCACGTACAAACAGACATATGCGCACTCATAAACATGCATGCATGCACATATATACACACGCATACGCTTTACGTTTCTTGATAGATAAATAAACTAACACAGTTGAATTTTTTCGGAAATACTTGCCTCCTTACGAGAACTAAATAAGACACAAGGTTGGTTTTATATGTGGGATTTTTTAGAAAAGATAAGTGTGATGCCCCAGATTGGAACAGAAATAAACTTTGCCTCTAGAAAGTGTTCTTTTCGTTTACTTGACTTTAGTCGACACTTAATAATTAATTGACTCTCTTGCTGGTTCATTCTCTTCCCGTCTAACTACACGTAGGATTTTCAGATCAAATAGGCGATCGATAGACTGATGTATAAAATATCTCTTCTTCAAAAATTCATATGTCGTGTTTACAGATCAAAATAAAAAAGACAAGGTTATAAGCATAGGGTGATTTTGATTAGAGATAATGAATTATCCTCGGTTCATTAATAAACACAACAAAAAAAGTATTATTTCAAATTGAAATGATTTAAACTTGTATTATTCACGTTATTCGTATTACTGCTTTCATTTCTGCGTTATTTTCACGTTCAGACGATGTAACTTTAGAGGTTATTCATGTGTATCTTGTCGAACTCGGGAATCTTTCTACTAAAATTGGCAATCTGCATTGAATTTTGAAGGGGACTCTTTATTTACTCCAGTGATAGCATGCTCTCGTTTTGTCAGATAAGACTTAATTGAAGTTCTAAGTAATTGCCAGTTGTCTGTTTTGTGTTGTTCGCAGTGAAGATTGAACTTGCACGCCCCAGAAACGTCTAACTTACAATTGTATTTTATCAAGTATTTTTTTTACATAGGCATCACCACTTATCAAGGCCAAGAGGCCACTCAAGGATAAGGGTTAAAGAGTGTACAGTAGACATTGGACAATATAGTAATCATTAGTAATGAAAATTTGGTTAATTTGATAACTTATATAGAACCGCTCATCAAGAACTTATTTACGTTAGACTTGAACACAACCATATTGTAGTCAGCCGGAAAGCAGGAAAACGGAAGACAATTCCACAGGCGTGCAGTTCTAAGAAAGAAACTTTGTTCATGGAATCTACGTTTAGGTTTAGGCACAGATAAAGAGTGGGGGGAATTATTGATAGTGTGTGCAGCTAGACGAGTGTTTCTTGTGAATGTTTGGCGAGGGGAGACCATAGATTGAAGCTCAGTTGAACACCTTCCATGAAAATAACGATACATCAGAGACAAACTCGCAACATCTCTTCTGTGAGATAGAGGTTGCAAGGAAGAGAAAAGGACATCTCCTACGAGGCTACGAAGTCTATTTTGAACTCTATCAAGGCAGGACAAGTCTTTTCTAGCAGCTTCTGCCCAGATGTGGCAACAATACTCCATCCTTGGACGTACCTGGCTCCTATATAGATAGAGAATAGCATCAGCAGTGAGATATTTACCGGATCGATAGAAGGATCCCACCATCTTTCCAGCGGCCTTGGCAACAGATTTGATGTACGTGTTCCATTTAAGATCAGGAGTAAAGGTCAAGCCCAGAAGCTTGTCAAAACTTGAGGCCTCCTGAACACGAGAGCCATTCATTTTAATTGATGCCAGATGTGGATCAGAATGTTGATGATGTAAAGAGAGAAGCTTGGTTTTAGATGCATTAAAAGTAACCAGCCACTCCTTTCCCCATTGTACTACGTGCTCAAGATCAGAGGAGAGAGAATTGGAGAGAACTTGGTCGTTTACTGTCTTAGATGTGCTACCATAAATGGTAGTGTCGTCAGCATAAATGTCTACAAATGATGTAAGGATGTGATTTGGAAGATCATTAATGTAGATCAGGAAAAGAGTTGGGCCCAGGATGGACCCCTGAGGGACACCGGCATTAATACTGTGAGCTTCTGATTTTTGCCCCTCAACTATTACTCTTATGAACCTATCAGAAAGAAACGATTTAATAATGCAGAAGACATTTCCAGCTATACCATAGCTAGAGATCTTATGAAGTAAACCTTTATGCCATACCCTATCAAAGGCCTTAGATATGTCAAGAGCAATTGCCCTAGAAATGTGGCCTCCGTCGAGAGATTTGCTAATCCTATGAGATATAACTGTAAGCACATCTGCTGTAGATCTAGCAGAACGGAAACCATATTGAGTGTCACTAAGAAGGTTATTTTTGTTGAGATGGTTGATTACTTCTGTATTTAACACAGATTCCAACAACTTACTCATGACGCACAGGAGACTTATTGGCCAGGACTGAGAGGGGGATGAGCGATCACCTGAATTCTTAAATACAGGGTATACTGATGAAATTTTCCAGGGAGATGGGAAACTATTCTCCTTAAGACAACGTTTAAACAGTTTCGTAAGTATGGGCGCTAGTTCAGGTTGAAGTTTTTTGAGTACTATGATTCGAATACCGTCAGGGCCAGTTGCTTTACTGGAATCAAGGTTTTTGATTAGCTTGGCAACATCACGTACAGATATACGTATATCACATAGCGTGTTTTCTGATACAGGAGGAAATATTGAGGGTTGGCGGCCTTGGGCGCAAAGGGTAGAATTAGCTGCAAAGTTCTTGACAAAGAGTTTGGCTTTGTCTGATGCTGATGAGATTACCTCAGGTCCATTGATAATAGTTGGGATGGAGCACACGCTTCTGTTCAGGATTCTGTTTGCTATTTGCCAAAACTGGTGGGAACCAAGCCGCTGCTCAGCTACTTTGGGCTTAACAGATTGAGCATACAACTCTCTTGCATTCTTTATTACTTTCTTACAATGGTTGCTGGCAGTCCTGACAGCGGCTTTAGTTTCCATACATCTATTACGTTGGAAGCAGTGGAAAAAGTGATTTCTGTATTTAATTCACTACGCTATTACGTTGAGTTCGACCGAAAATTTCGCGATTTCCACAAGATACACATACAGAAGCTCGGAGATCCATCGACCGAAACGTTGTGAAAAATGAGATCAGTAGACTGAATAATCTTAATAATACGAATTATAAAATTGTCGCACTAGAAAAAGACGACATGGTTTCATTTCCGTTTGATAAAAAACTGGATTTTTATTGCAGATCAATTACTAGTTGCCCAGTTGTGTACAAATCTTAAGAGCTATCAAGCGTGAAAATGTCACAATTTTCAACGAGTAAGATTGGAGATACGCCACTGTAAAACTCTCTGATCCAGTTATGATAATAAAACCATTGCCAATACCCTTAAAATGCATCGGTGGATTGCCACGAATAACAGGGACAAGCTCAGAGTGAAAAAAACAAAGTTATTGGTCACGGTTATGGTCTCTGGTGTGGTTTCAAGTTGAGACCACATCATGGAACCTCAAATCTTCGCAGTCGGTTTGAAAGTCAACACCAAAGTGTACCTGGATGTGCTGAAGTGTATGTGATCAGTGATGCAATCATGTGGCCGTTGCAGACCTGGGTGGGGCAACAGGACTCGGCACCGACCCACAAGTCCAGAGACCCATGCTTTTTTTTTTCAGGAGTGCTTCGACTTTGTACCCTTCTCTCACTGACCCCTCTTTTCCCCCGATTTCAACCCGTTGGGTTACTTCCTTTGATCATACGTCGAGAACATCACCACCATGACCTACCACAATAACAAAGCCAGTCTGATCGCCGCCATCTGTCGATTTTCGCCGAGTTCCCGCCGGCGCTTGTGGAACAAGCATTCTCCAATTTCCGGACCTATCTCGAGGCGGTCATTGAGGCTAAATGCGGCTACATTGAATAAATGTCAGTTCTACTACATAATGTTGCCTGAATTAATTCTTGCAATAAAAGTTTTAAAATAAAGTTGTAGTGTTGCCTTTTTTATTTTTTTAGGGTCGACAAATGTATCGTCCCACCAATATCCTCATTTCAAAAATTCTAATTTAATGTATATTGTTTTGCGCTGATTATTTTTTTTTATTATATAAGGATGCAGTTTATATTGAACAGGAGTGTTTTAGTTAAAATGTATGATGTTATGGCATTCGTTAGATCTGTCACGCTTAACTTTGAAATATAATTCCCGGTGTTGTAGATTGTTTTAGATAAGCATTGTTCGTTTCTATTATCATTATATTATTACGCTTATCGCTCCATCCGTTATCATGCTGTGCATCCCTAAAAAAGGAAAGTGGAATATTCCAAATAAAACTTGTCACCACCAAAAAAAAAAAAAAAAAAAAAAAAAAAAAAAAAATTGGTGTCGCTGTTGAGGCAAAACTAATCAAAATAATTTATCTTTCTTGGTTTTTTGGATAAGATCAAAGTGTAGTATATGTTCTTCAGATGCTACATTTCAAGTTATTCTCTCTTAGTGGAGGAGAAATCCTTTGCGACTAAGACAATTTTTTCTCCACGTTAAAAAACGACCCTGGTTTCTAAATCTGTCCCGTAGGGAGGCATTGTGAATAGGTACTACGTTTAATGTAACAAAGTTTTAATATTACAAAAGTAACTGGGAAATGTAATGTCTGGTTTAATTAAAAATGCCTTGGAAATGCACCTTCTGATTAATTATAAAATGCACTGGAAATGTCTCTTCGGATTAATTATAAGATGCCCTGGAAAATGTCCCTTCTGATGATTTTTTGTTTACTTGTCTCCCCACAAAGACGGAGTTGAACATGATGTCGGTTAAAAATTTTGGGGAAAACCAGCTCCCCAAAAGGGGGACTCTGATCAATAACAAAAATAAAAATTGTATCATTAATTAAGGGTTTCTCCTCCATTAACCAAGACCAAAAAAGAGGGGATTTAAGTCACTGGAATACTGAGAGTGATACTACACTCAGAAATTAATGTTGAAGCAATGGTTGCCTAATCGCTGACCGTGTTATGTTTTAATGTATTAATTTCGAAAAGCTGCTGAAACAGTGTATGATTTAAACATTACTTTATTTCAAGTATATTTAAACAGTGGGGGGATATAAAGTCAGTCCCAGAAATTACTTAAACCATTTACAATTTAAACATTACTTTATTTCATGTATATTTTTAACAGTGGGGTGGGGAATATGAAGTCGGTCCCGGAAATGGCTTCAACCATGTACGTTTGGACATTACTTTATTTAATCTATATTTTTAAAAGTAGGATGGGAGATAAGAAGTTGGTCCCGGGGATAGCGGAAAAAGTTTACAATTTAAACATTACTTTATTTCATCTATATTTTTAACAGTGGGGTGCGGGATATGAAGTAGTCCCGGAAATGGCTGAAACACTTTACTATTTAGACATTACATTTTTTCATGTATATTTTTAGCTGTGGGTCGGGGGATACGAAGTCAGTCCCGGAAATGGCTAAAACAGTGTACGATTAAAACATTACTTTATTTCATGTATATTTTTTTAACAGTGCTGTGGCGGATATGAAGTCAGACCCGGGATTGAATGTGATAAGCGCAAATATATACTAGCAGAAACGTCGCCTAGTATTGAATGAGATAAGTGAAAAACATATAGTAACAGAATACCCAGCGTCGCCCAGGATCGAATTAGATAGGTGAAGGATATATACTAGCAGAATATGCGGCGTAACCTGGGATTGGATAAGATAAGTGAAACATATATACTATCAGAATACCCGGAATTGATTGATGTGTTTGTAATTAAATAATCATCCCAGGCAATATATCACAGTTATTATTAAGTAAGGGGGAGCGACATACTGGGTTTAAGTTATGAAAATTATTGTCGAAATTAGTAACATATCCAAGAATTATAAAAAATGATGAAATGTGAGTTAATTGATTGGCGTGTTTGAACTAAAATAATCAGCCTAGACAATAAATCAAAGTTATTTAGTAAAAAGGGAGGTGCAGAAAATATGGGTTAAAATCATGAAAAATGATTGTCGAAATAAGTAACATATCCAAGAATTAAGAAAAATGATGAAATGTGATTTCATGCATTAGTGTGTTTGTAATGAAATAATAAGCCCAGAAAATATATCAAAGTTATTATTTTATCAAGGAAGAGGGAGATAATGTGGGTACAAATTATGGAAAATGATTGTCGAAATTAGTAACATATCCAAGAATTATGAAAAATGATTAAATTGAGGTTAATTTATTGGTTTGTTTGAAATGAAATAAGCAGCGAGGCAAATATATTAAAGTTATTATTTTAGTAAGGTTGGGCGATAATGTTGCCATAAAATAAAAAAAAAATATTGTCGAAATTAGTAACATATCCAAGAATGAAAAATGATGAAATGTGAATAATTGATGTGTGTGTTTGTAATGAAATAATCAGCCTATACAATATATCAATGCTATTATTTTAGTAAGGTGTGCGAAATGGTGAGTTACAAATGATGAAAAATTGACATAATTAGTACTATATCCAAGAATTTATTACATATGAAAAATGCCGCTGTCGAATTTCCACAGGTCCCGCTAGTTGGTATTATTATGACTCGTCTTGGTTTCAGTCGATGTATCCTTATTCACGTTCATCTGGTTGAATTTAAGAATTGTTTCGAAGTGATAAGATATTTCGAACTTTGTTCTATTGTTCTGGTTCCATCGACCAGTGTTAATGCTATTAATACTTATTTCTAGAATTGTTATTCTAAATATTGATCAGAATTCAATCCGTTGTGCAAATAAATTATTTGATCTGATTTTTAGTTAATATCGGATTCAACCGGTAACCACTTGAAGACTGACACTTTGAACGGATTGTTTATCAACATCTTTATTACGACACTACAAATAAGTTCAGTTCAAAATCACGCATAAGTTTCCGAGTTCTAAAAAATGATTTTCAAGTTTTAAATAATGAACTGGAAGATGATCGAAGTTCTTATCTGCTAAATTATTTTAAAAATAACAATTGAGAGGATAATACTTATCGTTGTCCGTCAGACTTCATTTTTAAATAGCATTTTTCTCTGTGAAGTAAAAGTTTGAAATAGTATTCTCCTTGATCTAATCAGGCTTATGTCTTAAGTAGTGTTTTCTTTGGTGTATCAAACGTAAGTTTCAAATAGTTTACTTTAATTAGGCGAAATTTTTTAGTAGGCTTCTTGGTGGTTCATCAAACTTGAGTCTAAAATAACATTCTATTTAATAACCATGGCTTATGGTTTAATAGTATTTTCGTTGGTGTGTCAAACTTGAGCTCTAAATAGCAATTTCTTCGGTCTGAGAAAATTCAGTTTAAAATAGGTATCTTATTGGTTTGCTATGTTTAAGAATTAAGTAAGATTTTCGTTGATCTGTCATATATATAAATATATATATATATATATATATATTAATTGAATTTTATCAGACTTTAATGCTTAAAATTGAAATAGCATTCTCGTAGCTTTGCCAAGCTTAAGCTTTAAATAGAGCAAACTGTCAAACTATAAATAATTCACATAATATTTGGGCTGGTGAATGAGTTTCAATTAAGGGATATTGATAAAGTGAAGAAACTTATCTTTTATCTTCTGTGCAACCTCTTCCTCTCTCGACGAAGTAATGTTGCTAGTCTCAGTCTTTTCTATAAATAGTATTATGGAATGTTTTTTTTAGAATTGTCTAGTAGATATTTATTTCCGGTTTCAATTGTTTCAGCTCGTTTGACTCGTTAGTCGTGTGGTCTTCAGTACCATGATGTTTTGATAATTCGTTGTTTTACACGTTCTTATTTTAGTAGCTTCTTTTCCATAGAATGCTTTCCTCCTAGCTATAACCCTGGTATTTTCAAAACAAAGGCCAATAAACCCATCCTGTCTTTGGGATAATCATCTTTTGATTTTGTGTACTCCTTACATCAAGTGGCTTCACGTGCTGTTTGGACCGATTTCTAGAAAAAAAAACAATTGGATGGAACACTAGCATAATTACACCTTTTATTTGAAACTCAGCAACTGTTTAAAATATTTGAACTGTTCATCTTTCATAGCATCGATCTTTGATCTGATTCCAGCGATCATGTTTATTTTTCTTGGCGTTCACCGTTCTTCTATTTACGCTGGCTTTCATAACCACTCTCCATATTTCCTTCAGTTGCTGACGTCGACTTCGTGCTAATCTGGTTACCATCTTATGTGCATCTTACGTTATTTCGAATTCCTATCCTGCTCAGCCATATTCATTAGGTTTTTTTTTGTTTTTATGTTTTTGCTGCAGGCGACATAGTTCTTAGCTAATAAAATATGAACAAGTCGCTTCACTTACTTTTCTTGATTCTAGTTTAGATGGCGTTGAACTAATTGATTAATTTTCAAGAAACCAACTAATAAAAAATGGCGACGAGTCTATCCAAAACACTGATCAAATTTGATTATAAATGTATATGATTCTTAGTTTGTTTTAAATCTTTGTTTTCCACATGCGTAAGAGACATTTCAATAGAAAATAAAGAATTACTGTTAAAGATTATATCTTATAATAATAATAAACACATAGACGGGCACAAACGAGCACAATTACACACGCATGCACACACTCATACACACACACATATATATTATATATATATATATATATATGTGTGTGTGTGTGTGTGTGTGTGTGTGTGTGTGTGTGTGTGTGTGTGTGTGTGTGTGTGTGTTCAGGATGTAAGAAACATAAAGACTATGTTGTTGTTTTAAATTTGTTATTAATAGTATCATGTTACAAAAAACGGAGGACCAATCGAAATATCAAAATAAAAAAAAATAATACATTAAAAATAATATCGTTTTTATGCATTTGATTTCGTCTGTAACCCTCAACATACTTCTGGGGAATAGCATACAAAATTGCATACGCACGCACGCACACACACACACACACACACACACACACAGATGCTCACATATAGAAAACTGTGCGAATATTTCAACAGAAATTTTATAATGTACATAAAAACAGTTACTAAACTATGCCATTATGGAATATATAGAAGCGAAAAAGCATTCTAAAAACATCTGTTTCCTGCGACTTACACTATATATATATATATGTATATATATATATATATATATATATATATATATATATATTTAAATATGTATGAATAAAAAAATCAATACGAAAAATATATAAATGTTTATATCTTATATCTTTCCTGTATTTATTTCCTATATGTTGACATGTAGGAATACAAAAGGTCTTTGGAAAAAAAACAAGAATGTTTTCTTTCAAAAGCACATAATTTTGGATCGATCCTTCGATCTTCCTTCGTGTGAATGTGAAACTAGAATCAAGAAAAGTAAGTGAAGTAACTTGTTTATATTTTACATATAAATTATAATCATATTACTAAATATTAAAATAGTTCTAGGATATATATATATATATATATACCTATTGAGTTTATTATATATCTACATTACAACGAGCACTGTTCTTCTTGTATTTTAATTACATTAGTGATTTTACTATCACAGGAAAATACACTCCGCTCTGTTCTAATCCCCTTTATATATATATATAT